>NC_141136.1:65108896-65310146 GCF_053477565.2 Lygodium microphyllum | reverse complement strand
CTGCTGCCATGAAAATACTCTGTCTGCGTATCTGAGCTGATGTATGGAATATAAGAACCTTGGTTTTACCAAGGTTCACTGTCATGCCTCTCTGTATGCAAAAATCATCCAATGCTAATAAATGCTGCTGTAATCCCTGAGCTGAGTCTGAGACCAACACAATGTCATCTGCATATAGTAAGATATGAACTATGGCTCCACTGAGATCTATACCTCCACCGGCTCGCTGTTGAATAAACTCTGCTATCTCATCAATGTATAGCCCAAATAGAGTTGGTGAGAGTGGGCATCCTTGTTTCACACCAATGGTGCTCACAAGGGGATCTGATATACCTCCCGGACATCTGACTTTGCCAGTAACCCGCTCATATAGTGCATAAATACCCCACATCATGTCATCATCCACCCCCAGATCAAGTAGGCGTCTGAAAAGCCTCTCTCTCGAAACCATGTCAAAGGCTTTGCGGAAATCCACAAAGCAATAGTACAATCTCTGTTTCTTCACTCGTGTCTGGTCGATCAGACAACGGAGAGTGAAGATGTGGTCTATGGTAGAAAATGCCCGTCTGAACCCTGCCTGTCCGGGTGTGCACATGCACTCTCTCTCTGCCAGTGTGCTGAGCTCCTCCTCCATCACCGTGCCATAAATTTTGGACAAAACTGGCCAAATCATGATGGTCCTATATGTGTTAGGATCCACAGGATCCCCTGACTTGTGGATAGGTACAATGGTGTGCTCTGTCCACAAGTCAGGGAACCCCTCAGACAATGCACGGTTGAAGAGGTGAGCAATGAGTGGAGCCAATGTGTCTCTGCCATATATAATATACTCTACTTGAAGATCAAACTGGTCTCGAGCGCGGCCATGCTGTAACCGTGAGATAGTATGTTTCACCATACTAGTGGTGAAAAAGGATGAAATACTCGGTCTCGGTGTACATGGTGTGGGTATCAGCGGCTGTGCGGGTACATGATATAAACTCTGTGCGTATCCATGCCATACTGTAGGGTCATGTATCGGTGTGGGTGAGCGTGGTTCTCTAATCTGCCTCCATGCCTCTGCACAATCTCTGCTCATAAGAAGGTGGTATATATCCCAATATCTCTCCTCCTTCCATTCCCGCTTTTTACGGCGGGTCAAGCGGTGCATGCGTCTCTACGCCTGTTTGTGTGTGATCTCTCCTCTGACCTCCAAATCGCATAGCTGTCGACGTAGATCTCTGCACTCATCATCATACCACCTGTTCTGTGGCATGGTACCAGTTCGAGGGGGGTGCGTGTATGTCTGATGTGGAAAAGTGAGTGTAGTAGAATAATGCAGAATGCGTGTGATATCAATGGTCAGTGTATCAAGGGGTGCGTATGGATCAAGTGACGTGATGTGCTCCTCCAGATGCTGTGAGTGAACATGTGAGAGCTCATGAGTGAAGTGTATGGTAGTATGCATGTGGGGTATGATATCTGCAGGTGGTGATGGTAATGAGGTGAGGAGTGAGAAACTGAGAAAGGTGTGATCGGCACTGAGTGGAAGTCTCCCAAGGATGAAGGACTCGATAGTATGCATCCCATCGATCGGTTCGAGCAGATAATCTACAGTACTCTCACCCCCCTCCCCATGTGGGAAGCATGTAAGACCTCCTGAATATGGCCATCGTGCCATCCCGTTATAAATAACGAGATGATGTCTACTACCAAGCTCAAGTAAATGCCCTCCATACCCTGTGGCGTCTGGCCCAGTATCTGCTGACTCCCTACTGATCCCCAACTCCTCAAGGTCTAATGCTCTCATGATCTCTGGCTGCTCCATATCAAAACTCTCACACTGTCGGCTCTGTGTGCGCCCGTTGAAGTCCCCCATAAGGAAGACCTCACCCAAACTAGAATACAGAATAATGTCCTCTGAGAGCTGTGAATAAGGGGAGGGGGAATCTCTGGCCTGAATATCACCCTACGTAGTAGCATATCTGGACCCTCGTGGTGAAAAGTAGCATACTGCCATATAGATCCATCTCTCATCTGATATCTGCACTCTGATCCATATGTAACTGGCCTCCTCATCTCGTCTCACTAACTGGATATGTCTCTGTATCCCCTGATGGAATAGAACTGCCACCCCTCCTGAGCCCCTAGATGTGCTCTGTCTAGTAGTAGCCCGGTATGCAGATACCCACTCAAATCCTGTAATGCCTGGAAGCCCTCTCTCTGGGCTCTCATGTGTCTCTGTGAGGCATATAACATCATGGTCGGGTAAAATCTCCTCAAATCTGTCCGGTCGTGACCATAGGGAGCCGTTGCAGTTCCAAACTGCCACACGTATTGGGGTCTCCTGTACAGTCCTCTGCCCCGTCTCATAGGCTGCCCCCCTATTTGGTGGGGCGTCCATCTATAAAAATCCGGCCATCTCGATAGAAGGCCTTACGGCCTTCTCTACGTGCTTGGAGTATCTGTGGCATGCATGCTCGTCTGTGTGCAATCTGCATCTGAGTCAGGTCCTCATCCATGAAGATGGGAGCCCTAGTCATCCCTCGGAGCAAAATCCGCTTCCGAAAGAAAGTGGCTCTATCCTCCGGTGTGCTCATATGTAATATCAAAGCTCTGACCTTGGTAGTATCTCGTCCTGCACGCCATGCCTGAGTAAAGGGCATGCTCATGTACCCTAGTCGGGTGCATAGTCCGCGTGTGTCCTCCTCCGGAGAGGCCCCTTCGGGGAGCCCGGTAATACGCACGTTCAATCTACGCGCGTTTCTGAGCCTCTCCTCCTCTAAGGTCTCCTGAACTCGGACTACCTCCTCCTTTTTATTTTCTTCCTGGACCTCCTTCTTAATGTTCTTCTTCACTACCTCAATCCACCCCTCCTTATTCCCTTCTAATTCTTCATGTTTGCTTTGATTTTTTCCTCCCATCCCTCTCTCGAAGCCTCAACTTCGGTTTTAATGCATACCTGGAGGTCCTCTCGGCATTCCTTCGTGATAGCCTCTCGGAGATCCGCTTTGAGATCCACGTCCTCTCTTGCCTCCCGTAGATGTGACACTTCCGTTTGTAGCTTGTCCAGGTCGGTTTTGAGATCCCTCTTCTCTTCCGTGAGTGTCTTCACCATCTCCTCCAGTCGTCTGATCCTCTCATGGAGCCGGCGGGTTTCTTGGTTCAAGGCATTATCCGCATCCTTCTTGAAATCTTTCTTCGCCTCCTTGATAGCCTGGCTGATTAGAAGCTCCACGTTATGGAGCTCGAGGGGCATGTCGCCTCACGGGGAAAAAGCCCCCTCGACAGACCTGTTGAATGTCAGAGAGACCACCTTCAATGAAGAAAGTTTCCCACTTTTCACCTCCTCCTGAAACTGCACATCCACAAATGCTGTCCCAGCTTGCACATTCCAAGAGCCTTCCTTCTGCAATGCCTCTAAGCTTGACAATGTGTAACCCTTTGGAAGAACTCCCAATAGATAAGCAATCAAGAAATGTCCTACCTCATGCAGATCTATGCCCGAGGCCAGAGTAAGGGCAAGTAAGATGCCAAGCACTTGAATTTGATTTAACTGCAATGTCTGCCACATAACCAAGCCACCCAAGGCTGCAGCAATTTGTAGATTCCTTCGAACTTCTCCAAGTGTACAGTCCACAGGAGACAAAAGACAGTTTGTCTCTATATTATTCAGTCGCAAATCTGCAAGAGAATATAACCCCTGTGGGACCTGTCTTGCGGAGCCAAAAGCCCTGACGCCATTGCGAGCGCCTATAGAAGTAGAGATGATGGCCAGGGCCTTGCTATCGTTCCCAGCCTCGAGTTCCTTGTCCAGACGCCTGCAGGTTAAGAGACCTGTAATATTTGTGGCTTGAAAGACTCGGAGATCTTTCCTGTCACCCGAGACAGAGAGCGCTGGCCACCTTTTCGCCCAGCTGCTCGTCGGACACTGGTTGTGTGCTCATCTTCTGCTCCTTGTTGCCATGTTTGGTGAAGTTCCTATCGGTCGGAGAGAGAGAGAGAGAGAGAGAGAGAGAGAGAGAGAGAGAGAGAGAGAGAGAGAGAGAGAGAGAAGCTTCTAGAAGCTTCTTCTTTCCCCCTTAAAGAAAGGTCACACACCCCTCTTGATATTTCCGAAAATACGCCCCTTCCCCTTCATTATCCTTTCTCCACTCAAGGAGAGGCGGCGATAATTTTTCATAGGAGAGTGCAAGAATTCTACCTCTCGTGCACGCGTCTTCAAGAATGGGCCCGAAGTGTAGTTCCACAAAGATGGCCGGAAACCCTGCAAGTGTGAATGGAGGTTCCTCGAATCAAGACGGCACCGCAACCGCGAACGGTTTATCAGGCATGAATACCGTTGGAATCAAGACATCACTCCAAACCCAGGTTGCTCTATTGTTAAATCATAGGTTATAATTATCATGGTGAAAATCATATTCACATGCATCACATTAATTGCACAATTGATAATTGTTGTGATGTTTGTAACAAACAAGATAAATTTCGTTGTAGGATGACATCATAATAGGTGTAATTTATTAGGTAATTGCATCATAAATTACGAAAAAAATCATGCATGAATTCTTGCATAAAGTGCATTGCTCCTTGCACAAGTTCTTGCTTAAAATGCATTTCAGAGGACATTGAAAGAAACAAAGTGCATCTCTGTATCGTGAGATGGATTCTAAGGTACATGCAATAATCTGCAGAAAAGATTAAAGTGCAGCTAGACTTATACAATGATAATATAAAGTTAAATCACTCAAGAAGGTTATAGATCGTGTAAATAATTACTTAGAGGATAATGTTAAGATTGCATGCATAGAAAGTACCTTCGCATGTGTGGCATAAAATAACGCATGGATTATATCAAAATTGTAAGCATTGAAAATGAAGGCATGGCATTACGTTGTGTGCATTAAAGTCATTGGGAAAATTCAATGTTGTTTGTAATTTACCAAATGGGACCCATGTCAAAGTCCTTGGTGACTTCAAGAGGGATAGGCAAAAGCTTAAGCGCTTGTGAGCATTATTAAGAGGCTTAAGAAGATTATACTTAAGACGGAGTAGGAACTGTTCTAAACAGAACCATCTTGACCAACCATGGTCAAGGAGATAGACAATCTTGATCAATTAAGATCAAAGATAAAGGTACATAGGTACTTCAAGGGATCTAAGGGATAACCAACAAGTTGACCAACCGAGGATGACGGGGTTGTCTATGATCTATCTTACAAGGAGACCTAAGGTAAGGATAATTAGGGTTGGTAGGGCACAAACCCTAACCCAAAAAAAAAGGGAAAACAAGCAACCTAGCTTGCCAAGCCCCTGGAATCTTGCCAAGTTGCAAACGACCCAAGACCGAATGTTAGGAGAATTCGGGAAGAAGGAATCACACCTTAGCAGTTGGTCGTACGAACGACCACTGAAATGATTGTGATTGTACACTTAGGTACATTGTTTGAACTTCTTTTCTCAAGGAACTAATTCAAAGCAAAACATTTAATGCTTCAGGTTAAAAGCCTGGAGGGAGAGGCAGGTTCAATTACCTCTGACTGTCTGCCTGCCCCTATCCAACGGGGTTGTTAGCCACGTCGTGTATATGGACGAGAGATCTCTCCGTGGGTGCTGCTTGGAGAGGTCTCTCCGTGGGTGCTGCTTGGAGTGGGAGGATGCTTGGGTGCTAGGGGAGGCTCTGGCTGTAAATTCCTTGCCTCTGAATCTCGCACAAGAGGCCGACGTGACTCGAGATGGGATCTCGAGGCCCATGAACTAGTCTACGGGCGAAACTTGGAGCAGCAATCCTGTTGATTTCTGGGTTAGCCTTCGTGCATGATACTTGATGTATTTCAGGACTGATAAATAAAGATTAGATATTTGAAAAAGGAACTTACTTGACATTATTTTTGTGTCAGTGCCTAAGTTACGTGAAGGAACCTGTGTTTAAATTGATTAATTAAGGAAGATGCTTTTGCATGTCAAATATAATGTGGTAGGTAATTAGATAACTAAGAAAATTGAGGAAAGTGCGGTGGACATGACTTGGGTTCGTCCTACGGCAGGATGGTCCCGATTAGCTGGGAACTTTTCTCAAAAGACGTGAAAACAATACTGTGAAGACCCTAGATTCAATAGAGTTGAAACCCCGATTTATGTTATTTTAGGGGAGCGTAATGGGACTATGCCTTATGGGCAAAGAGGTGGAGCTTCGCATTCCTCTCGTTTCCCATTCTCCATGAACCAAGTGCAGCATAAATCCACTTCGACTGTGTTGTTCCTACTCAAAAAGGGTCATCTGGAGCTCGACGCTGGTTACTTCCTAAGGACTTTGCTGATAAGAAAGAAACCCTGAATTCAGGTCGATCCTAAGTGGGAATGGCCAGATACTTCTGCTTGGGGCAGACTTGAGAAGACCTAGATGGCAAACCATATGACATTCCTTATGAGTGCCACGTGGCGCTTTCTAGACTCTCTTCTCGATGGGCTGCTAAGACATGTCCCACAGGTGGACGACCAGACATGTTACAGTTGGTATCAGAGCGAACCAACGAGATCTAAGGATTATAAGGGAACTTAATGGAGGAAAATAAAGGGAATAAGGGAATAAACAGGGGAAGATGAGTAGAATAGAGCAATGTTTTCTCTTGAAAACATTTATTTACTCACTTATGGATGCTGGGTTGCAGAGTCACGAAGCATGGAGCAAGTTCTTGGTGTTCCAGGTCATGTTCATTACTGCAATGCATGCTTCGAATTATCGTCAGAGGCTTGGCATGATGGATATTCTGGACCGCATCTATAATCCTTCACCCTTATATGCGGAACGGAGATGGACGGGAGACTCAGGAATATACTACATAGTAGGCCACCGACTCATGTACCTTTAGACCAACTTGAAGAGAATCAAGTGGATGGAAGATTTAAAGACATGAAGCTGTTCATCTTTGTCGAAGCTCGCGTAAACGCAACTTTGCTCGTTAGCGGTCGGCAAGTCAAGCAAAACAAGTATGTCTATGAAGAAGTGACCCGGGTAATCTCTGCTGACAGAATCAAAGTATGAGGGTGCTATGAGAAGAACGTGTATCAAAGGAAGGGATACCCAAGCTTCCTATGACTTACCGTTTCCTGAAAATCCATATTCCCACTCCATATTATTATTCCATCCCTGTAGCCGATTGTAACACAATCCTATTTTTCCCAAACTAATGTATCAATCAGCCTGTCCTACCTATCAAAAATAAATGTACTCAAGGGGTTATGCCTAATTCATGAATAAGTAAGACTTTTTACAATTATTTATCTTGATCATAAATGTTAACTGAGGTGCTAAGTGATTAAATCACTTAGCTACAAAGCTGCGCTAGTCATATTAACATAATATGGGAATGCATGATAGGATGTTGACATAAAGAATCCTATTGTTCATACGCAACCCCAAGCGCAGGTTTCAAATCTGACTCCTATATAACTCTAGCTGTGGTTCAAGAGAAGAAATTCCTTCTCAAAAAAACTAAGCCACCTGAGTTTGATGGCAAGGGAAGGACTCTTCAAGTTGACGCCGAGATCTGGATTGAATCCATGGAGAACTACTTTGAGGCAGCAGGAACTGCACTTGCTAACCAAGCCATGCTCGGCAAACTCAAGTTTACAAGCGAAGCGAGACTTTGGTGGAAACAGTGGTGCAAAGACCAAGAGATCTCGGAGGGGACAGTCACTTGGGATAAGCTTAAGGAAGCTGTGCGAGGGAGGTATCTGCCACCTGCCTATTGCACACAAAAGATGAATGAATTTTATGACTTGAAGCAGCTAGGATTATCCCTAGAAGCATATTATTCGAAGTTCGTTTCACTCCTAAAGTATGCATCCCCAATGGATGTGACACAACATGTGTCAAAATTTTGTGTTGGGTTGAATCCACCCATAAACACTAGATTAGAATCGATGCGCTCAACGGACCTACAAGATACACTCATTCGAGCTGCTCCAATAATACAGAAGGTGCAGACCAAACCAAGGAACAATGAGATTTGGCCTTACAAAGATCATAATAAGGGCATGTCTAAGGCTCAGCCTAAGAGAGCACAAGGTTAGAACCAGGGCCAAAGAAAGAAAGGTAGGGCCAATGCTGTCAACAACTTTGTTCCAACACAAAGCAATGATTGCAACCCACGTTGCTTCCATTGCAACGAGCCTGGAAACTTCAAGAGGGAGTGTCCCAAGCTTGGCAGAGGACATTGTTAAGGGCAATTTCAAGGTCAAAATAGAGCCACTCATGGCCAAGGAACCACTGTTATGGCCAGAGGGAGGACCTCCAATGTTTCCAACAGGGAGCTAGACAATGAAGAAGATCCATCCATGGATGTTGATATTGAGAGGGCAACGCTTTACGCCACTCTTCACAAGAAGGGTCCAAATTGCCAATTCTTAGTGATTCAAACTCCATCAGAATATCAAGGTAAAAGCTTCAAAACCTTGATTGACTATGGCAGTACACATTCCTTCATTTCACCAATCTGTGCAAAAAGATTAGGTATAGCCACAATAGATGCACCTACTTTACTTATGGAATCAACAAATGGTCGTGAGGTCACTTGTATTAGGCAAACTGCTAAGGTGAAATTCCTACTGGGTGGGAAGCCAACTTTTGTGAGATTCAGGGTAATGAACCTAGGTGTCCACGAATGTTTACTCGGAATGGATTGGCTAATACCCAATGATGCCCACATCCATTGTGGGAAGGGACAAGTCTCCTTCCGAAATTCTGAAGGGGAACTAGTTACGACTCAAGGTGAGGCTGGTAAGCCAAAAATATAGTTGGCAAAAGCAACACGGATAATAAAAGGTGTTCAAAAGGGCCAACCTGCCTATCTGATTAAATTGAATAAGCTAGATTAGAATCTAGAATCTGGAGAAGAACCTTTCTGGTTAAAGGAATACGCAGACGTATTTCCTGAAGATCTGACGGAACTTCCTCCCCAAAGGAAAGTCGACCACGAAATCAAACTTGTGCCAGGAGCTGCACCGGCTGCAAAGAGGCCATATAAGATGTCCATTCCGAAAGCTATCGAACTGAAAGAGAAACTCAAGCAACTGTTAGATCAAGGCTACATCCATCCTAGCAATTCACCATGGGGAGCTCCAGTGCTGTTCCAAAAGAAGAAAGATGGAACGCTTCGCCTATGCATTGACTACAGAAGGTTGAATCAAGCAACCATAAAAAATAAATGCCCCATTCCAAGAATATATGAATTACTTGACCGTCTTCAAGGGGCAAAGATCTTCTCAAAGATAGATCTCAGATCTGGATATTATCACATAAGAATCAAAGAAGAAGATATCCGGAAGTCCACATTTAGTACAAGGTATGGACACTTCGAATTCCTAGTGATGTCATTCGGGCTGACAAAATTCCCTGCTACCTTCAACAGGTTAATGCAAGATATCTTTAGGCCCTTTCTTGATGACTTCGTACTTGTCTTTTTTGACGATAAACTAGTCTACTCAAAACAGGAAAATGATCATGAACCCCAGCTTCGCATTGTTCTTGAAACAATGAGAGCACACAAGCTTTATGCCAAGAAGAAGAAGTGTGTATTTTTCAAGTGACAGATTGAATATCTGGGATTCATTGTATCAGCAGAAGGAATTTCAATAGATCCAGCTAAGATCAGAGACATTCTGGAATGACCAATGCCACATTCTGTCAAAGAAATACGTAGTTTTCTTGGGTTGACAGGGTGGTACAGGATTTTCATCAAAGATTATGCTTTGATTGCAGTACCTCTGACTGATCTACTAAAGAAGCAAGTAGCAATTGTATGGTCACCTACTGAACAGACCAACTTTGACAAACTAAAGCAGAGCTTAGTATCAGCACCCATCTTGAAACTTCCTGATCTTAATAAGGAGTTTGAAGTAGTAACTGATGCTAGCTCACTTGCTTTAGGATGTGTACTTATGCAAGAAGGTCATCTCATAGCATATTCTTCAAGAAAATTGAAGAGCCATGAAAGGAATTATGCTACCCATGACCTGGAGTTGTTGGCTATCATCCATGCTCTCAAACTTTGGAGACATTACTTGCTAGGTAACAAATTTTCCTTAGTAACAGACCACAAGAGTCTTAAATGGATTTTCACTTAGAATGAGCTCAATATGAGGCAACGTCGATGGATCGAAGTGTTGGAAGAATATGATTTTGAAATCAAATATATGCCTGGAAAAGAGAATGTGGTTGCCGATGCACTCAGTCGCAAGGCATTTCTAAATTCTCTCATTTTGCAAGATCCATCAACAGCAAGGTCTCTAGCCACAAAGGTATCAATACCAAACAACCCAATTCTTGAGCTAGCAAAATAAGGGGCATATCATGACCCAGTCTATCAGAAGATGCTAAGGGAGATACCCATCAAGGATCAAGACCCGAAGCTAAAGACGAAGTATCAAGAATTCTCCATCAGTAGTGGACTTGTCTACTTTAGGACAAGATTATGTATCCTTGCAAGCCAAACTCTTAAGCAGAAGATACTTTGGGAAGCCCATGAATCCCCTTTCTCATGGCATCCAGGTTATTTTGAAGCCCACCTCATAGGCCTTCTAGCTACCAGACAGCTCCTGCATTGATTGCTTCTACACATTGAAATTGGGAAAAAACCAATCAGCATGCCTGCAAACCCTACATCACCATATCATTTAAGCTTCAAGCTCATCTTTTATTTCAATCTCTTACTTTCTTCAGCTCAAGGTTATCAATGCCACTCTAATCTACATAACACTCAATATTTAGCAAGGAAAACACAACAAATCGGCAAGCAAGTGCTCCAACATAAAGATCTAATACCAAAGGTTCAACTAAATAGTATCTAGTAAGCTCAAATTTCTTGCTTATATATTATTAATTATTTGTTGCTACTCCATTACTTCAAATTAGCAAGGATAGGATTCAATATTTACCTTGAAGACTTGAAGATTCAAGAACAAGCTAGTATCGTTTTAGTGTTGTTAACACTAATGCTTCTTGTGTCCTTTGACATAATCATTTTCAACTCATTTATTGATTTAATCTCTAAGATTTTTTGTGGTGATTTGTTGCTATTCTAGTCATTCTAGCATAGGCAAAGAGTCTCTAACATGTCGCTTCAAAGGAGTCCGGTTTCATACCTGGAAAACACACATAAAGCTTATCCTAATGAAGAAGGGCCTATGGGCCATCACTAGTGGACAAATGAAGAAACCATGGGACGCAAATCTTGCAATTTCCTAGTAAAAAAGTGACAACCAGTCTCAAGCCATTATAACTTTTGAACTAGATGAGAGCTATATCCACCATGTGGATACATGTGACATGTCCCATGACATTTGGAAAAGATTGGATGCTCTGTTTTGTGCACAGTCAAAGTCTTCAAAGTATGGTTTATTAATTAAATTATTAAGAGTAGACATGAAATCTAACACCTCTTGTAGCACTTCTGAATTACATGGAAAGTCTCTTAACCTAGCTTGTAGGAATCAACATTAAAATGGATAAAGATGTATGCATTGGTGTCTTATTAAAAAGTCTACATCTAAATTATGATAATTTCTCCACTACTTTAATCAACATGCCAAATCTTAAACTTGTTGATATTCAAGCCTCTTTGTTAGAAGAAGAAAAGAATATAAAAAATAAAGAAGATCCAAGTACCTCTAAGGAAGAACAAGTGTTGTATATCAATAACAAATACAAAGGCAAGCAGGATAATTTGTGACTTTTGCAAAAAGACTCGACATACTGAGAAATTCTATCATGCCAAAATGAGGCATCAAAAGGCCTATCTTGTAGCTCTAAAAGAAGAAGACTACCATGGAAATGAAGAAGCAGAAGAAGAAGACCATCAAAAGCAGAAGGACAAGCCTCACCAGTCCTTCTATTCACACTACATTGATAGACCTTTTTGAAGCCTTGTATAACCTTGCTCTAATGTTCCTCTCATAAGCTTGTAAAATCCTCATGTAACCTGGCACTATTGCCTTAAAGTTTTTACACTTTTTGAAGCCCCTATTATTTCCTTTGCATATCCACCATGTTTTAATAGATTGGGGTTTAATAAGATCTGGGATTTAGAAATGATTTAGGTACGGAAGAAGAATTCAAGCTTTTTCTCTATGTATTTAGCATACATGAACGGAAGAAATAACTCTATCTTGATTACATCAAATGCCTCTGGATACATACATCATATCATAAAGGATATTTTCAGATTCTCAATTCAATTATGAATATCAAATGCAAGTTCTAATGGCTTTTATTTCAAGTACATAGATGGATTTCAACCCTTTGGAACAAGTATTTTGTTGATAGACTCAAATACATTCAAGATTTGGGCCAATGATACATGAAATGAATTGAAGAAGCATAATTTTAGCTTCAGCCCTGTTTTAAAACAGAAAATTTCAGCCCATAATCAAGCTCAAAATGAGTGCATAAACTCATGAAGAAGCTCCTCTAATCATTAATGAACAAAGTCCTGATGAAAAGATGTCATTTCCTTTCATTACAACCACATAAATCTCTTGTTTGCTCATAAAAATGGACAATAACAGTGGGCTGCCCTGTTTTTGACTAGTTTTTTCAGCCCATAGCAGCCCCTTTACCTTCAAAATCCTCATCCTTTGCTTGGCCCCAAGTCACTCAAGTACTTGGGTACAAGTCGGGCTTCATTGGACCAGGAACGAGGTAGACAAAATGAGAGAAGTCGTGCATAAGAGTAGGCTGAATACTTTTCTCTCAGATTTCCTCCTTTTATAGACTGTTTCAACATGCATTTTCGTCAGACCAAATGGGTAGAGAAGTGGAGCTCTCACCGTGTTTACATCTTCAGCTTCTGGGCCTGTTGATCTTCAGTTTGCATGCTCCAAAGCATGCACCATAGCTTTAGCTTTCTCCAGTTGTGCTCAGACTGTGCAGCCCGCATTTTGCGCGGAAAAATGCGGGCTGCTCCCTGCTCAAGCCCAAGTCACTTTTTTACCTACCCAGGTCACTTGCTGGTCACTTAAGTTTATTACTTCAGGTCCCCTGTGAACTTAGTGGACTTTTGGCAACTTTTGGCATTTTTTTTGAGTTCTGACCATATTTTTGCTCCTGAATCAATGTGATTTATCCTGCAGACTGTCAATTACTTCCAGTTGACCAAGTTGTAGGTTCCCATAGACTTATTTTTTATCAATATACATGGTATAACAAAAAATTATATGCTAAATACAAAAGAACTTATGTAACTAAGTTGGTTATTAGATAACAATGTCTGAATTTTGTATGCAAATTCCTCATATAACTCCCAGTGAAGTTCTTCTGTGTTCATAAGAATCCCATGATTTATATTATAAACAGTAAACTCTTTGACAACGTCTACCATTTTTCTGTTATTATGATCACATGCGTCTTTAACTAAATAATAATAAATATCGTGAAATAAACCATTAAAAATATTTTCTTAATGACATGTATACAATCATTTTCTAAGTAAAAGAGTCTTTTCATTGAATATTTAATCATGATATTACTTAGGTTATTTTTCCTAAGTGACAGTTCATATGCATTTTTATTAGAATGTGGCTATAATCATTTAAAGCCAAATAAAATGATAAGCTTATAAAATATTATTTTTTTCTAAACCAAAGAGATATTATCTCTCTCAAGTTTGCTGTGATGAGGATCTTGGCAATTTCTACTATGCCACTTTCTCCATCGGCTACATTCCTTGCTTTCCTTGCTTTAAATGTGCTTTTTGAATTTCTGTGACCTCACGGAGCCATCGAATGTCTAGCGAAATTGACATGGCACTATAAGATATAGGCCTTAAACCGACATTAAAAGTGATAAAAATGTAAATAAAAAAATTTGCCAACGTCGTTGCAAAAAAATCGTTATTGGCAATGCCATAGAACAGTCGGTATCAGCGTCATTATTATCGACGCAAATAATGATGCTGATAACGATGCTTTGCGACGCTAATAACGACTCGCGTAGGGTAAATTTGTGACGCTAATAGCGATGGTAACAGGGAAAAAAAAATTTGTAGCAGAGCAGCTTGCTGCCCTATCACATATAGCACTTTGTGCTTTATTTGGGCCATACAAAATAGTTTCTACACTGTGTACAATGCTCGTGTAAATAAAGACAAAGTGTACTTAAATCATAAAACTGATACATAAATAAATACATGATCGCATAATGAAAGCGATTGGTACAATCATGGCAAGATATCACTACTACATAGAAAATGTCTACACAGATTAGGTGATAAAAAAAGAAGGGTGTGTGATCTCCAGGGATTCAAGGGCGAGCTATACATCCTCGCCATTGGAGAGCTCGTCCCACCGCAAAGAAGCATCGAATGGACTCTGCAAAAAAAGAAACAACTACACATCAGTCCACTATATAATAATGCATTCTAATTAAATATAGTAACTACGGACAAGAAAGATGAGTGACTTACAGGGCCGCCGCATCTATACAATCCATCGATTAATGCAGTGAGACCAGGCCTCTTTGCATATCGAGTCTCAAGGCCGATCGGATCGCGATTTGTAATGGAGTGCTGCAAAGGAAACAAAATACTAACTGTTAGAAATACGATTATCAGTATGAAGGATATTGCAAAAAAATAAGCAAGAAAAATTAAAAAAAAACTTACAAAGTTCTTCAAATATGTGGCCGCCACTCCCAAGATGATGGACCACTCTAGCCTCTACTCGTGCCCTCGTTGCCTCACGCTGTTGACTCCAACGTTCTGGAGAATCTATAGCCTCCTCCCTCAGTCGGTGCCAATCCTCCACGTCTAGCCACTCGGGCTTTGCAGCTCTACTCTTGAGTGCCTTGCGTGTGTTCGATCGTCTGTGTGACATATATACATGCATGCACTCCATCATCTAGCCCGTAGAACACCTATCTGTTGTGGCTGGAACCGGAAACTCCTCATGCAAGGATGCTACTATGTAGTCCTTGCTCCCCTCCGGTATGTTTTTCCAATGATCCAAGACGTTGTGCCGAAAAACTTGTTGGCACAACTCTCTCATGCGAGCCATCACCCTCCTCCCCTCATCATTCACGATGATGGCTCCTGACCTATTATCTACAAGATAGGGATACCTCTCTAGGGTATGCTTAAGATGGGTTCTCTCCCACCTACGACCACGCTCCTAGGCATATCCAGGAGACCCCTGTACATCTGATATACCGATTGGGGTAGTATCTATCGGTGTAGCACCCATAGGGGTGCCACACGGACGGCTGAGAAAAAGCCGGAGTAACTGGAGTAGACATCCCCACAGGTGTGACAAATCCTGGAGGGTGACGTAACTCCAACAGAACGACGAGACGGAGACACTGCATCCGTGCCTCCACAGCAACCACCTAAGCCACGCTCTCTAGAACCGCCATGAGAGCGAGGAGTAGTACTTGTATCCCAAGCCGACCGCAGGCTCACTGCCTCTGTATCTCTACAGCATCCCCTTGACCCTGAAGCACTCCCTCCCTCTGGCCCAAGTCTGGAGCATCAACCTCGTCTGCTCGAAGCTGAAGCATCTGATCGTGCTGAAGTAGATCTAATAGAGCAGCCCGAGACAGCTCCTGGTCCGCCATGTCTCTAAATCTCGCCATCTGATTTGGAGACATGCGCGTGAAGATATCCTGCAACTCCTCATCGCTCATCCCTTGACTCATCCTGATGATCTAAGTATCCACAAAGGTCACCTGCACAAACAAAAAATGATGTTAGCATAATCAATTTAAATGATGCAAAGCACAATAATATAAATCTTTAAAAAATGATATTACTTAACATGCATATCTTATGTACCCTTATAAGCGATTAGTCAACGAATTGAGTAAGTGGATGCTCCAAGTATGAAGTATCCTATGGTCCCATGTCAATCTCCTGACACAACTCAGCATAAACTGGAAGGTTGATAGACATGCCACCACAAAAGGATGAGTCCACCTCGTTCTCAAAGAATTCTTGGACTCTTATATTTCCATCATTGTTACTTGATGTTGGCTCCTCTACATGCTCCAAGCTTTCGGTGGCCTCCACCCCTTGCAATATCGACTCCTCTATTTGCATATTGTCCTCATCTATGCTCGAAACATTGCTTTGATCATATACTCTTACACTTTGGGGAGCTGAAGGTATAACATGCCACCATCGAGGTTGTCGAGGGTTTGGATAGAAGATTACCTGTTCATAAATACGTACAAGAGAGATTAAACTATTGTGACATGTACTATGTCATAATACAATTAACAAACAAATGAGTTCATGCACCTGTTCACAATGGGCCGGCAACACAAAGGTGTCGCGTAAATCCGTCCATTTTTTTTCAGAATCTATTTTGAGAAATTCAGATGGAGCTCGTCGAATTGTTGCTTCAACTCCTTTAAGTACCACTTTGAACCGTTGCAACATCGAATAGTATCATGGAGAAGCTATGGTAATCCACCGTAACAATACTTTGCAAGTTCCCAAAATACTCTCTCTCATCTATAATCATGTTTGGATACGTTGCTCGTCGTCGGATCTCTTGCTCCAACCTTGCCATGATACCATAGTCTGTTGTGGAGCGCATTTTGTCAATACGCTCCACGCAAAAATGCCATCCGCGCGACCACGCTGCACTTTATATTTTGTACTGTACATTGAAACACTCAAATTATTTATCGCATATAAAATATAGATACGATAAATCCTACACATGTCATCACCTTTGGACTATATCCCCTCGAGAATTCCCACTCCTCGGTTGAGACCTCCGTCCCTTCGCGAGACGCTGTGGTCAAAGCTCCATGTAACCATCGCGTTGACATAAACTATGGCATCTCCTCCATGCCCTCGAGATATCAAATCAGTTGATGGCGCATACTACTTCGAAATTCAGATGCACTTCCTTTTGATCTTGCCTAGCTTACTGATACCTGGTGAGCCACGTCTCCATAGAGGCATGGTGCAACATACAAAAGCGATTCACTTTCTCCTCCATTACAATATCCATTCTTTTTTCTACCCCATTTCCAACCACCACATCTCCAATCAAACTATCATCGTCCTTCAGTGACCATAGCATATTGTTGTCTGGATCCACCGTTGGTAGCCATTGTGAAATATGCACTTGCGCCTCAGACACCAACCAACCTTCAGCCATGCTACCTTCTGGCCGAGCTTGTTGTCGCACAAAGCCTTTCAAGGTTTTCATGAAGTACTCCAAGAAGAACATCCATTGCGTATGGACAGGTCCAGCAATCTCTACTTCATCTACAAGATGCACAAGAAGGTGGATTTGTATCATGAGCATGCTGGTAGACATGTATTTCTCAAAGAGACAGACCGTCTCCATTGCTCCCCGCCTCGCGAATTCAATAGGAGTAATGCGCTCTTCTTTAGTGGAAAAAACCAAAGGAGTGCGAGGTAGCTGCACGCGACCATCAACACTCGGCTACGGCCAAAGCACCTCCATCTTACCTACCTCCTTCAAATCCATTCGTGCCCCTATAGTGTCTCTCTTTCTTGTGATGTGGTCCCATATCAAGCTATCCACGTTCTTAAAAATATGCATGGGATCCAACAAGTGGTTGATCTATAAGTGGGTCCAATATGGTAACTCGTAGAAAAATAAGAACCATTGCATTCCGTTTGGATGTGACTCTGCATGGACCATTTTCAGCTTGTACCAGCTTGTGGCATTCATACGTGTTGGAGGTCATCCAAGAAAACCTTCCCTGAGTTCATGACCCTCTGGCAAGAAAGTGATGTGTCCTTGATATACCATCTTCTTCATAGTTTGTGACCTTTGGGAGTCTAACTGTGGTCCGCACAATGGACATGCATAATAACCTGAGGTAACCAGACCTGTCCCAACACCTCTACCCCATGAATACAAACTTGAACGAGCTATGATAGATATTACCAACGAGAATAAAAGCCTATTTACCTGAGCACTCTCCGAATCCCGGAAAGTCATGCATCGTCCACATGAGAATGGCTCGAATATTGGCGGATTGCGACCATCGTGCTTGCTTATATCTTGCCCAGTGACCCCTTCCTCCCACAAAATCTTAAGCTCGTCGACTAATGGATGAAGATACACGTCCATATTTTTGACTTTGTAGTGGCCGGGGACAAGTAAGCTAAGGATGAGATGTCCTTTCTTCGTAGAAAGCCATGGAGGGATATTGTAGTTGACAAGGACTATAGGCCACACACTGTAAGAAGTTGATTGCAGACCGAATGGGTTCACATCATCCATTGCAAGACCAAGCCGAAGATTCCTTGGCTCTCGAGCAAAGCCTAAGAAGGTAAAGTCAATGTGGCTCCATGTGTATGAATCTGCTGATATTCATTGAACTCCATCTGTGGACCTATTCTGCGCATGCCACGTTGTCAAGCTCGCCATGTCGGACGTACGAAACATGTGGTTTATGCGGGGAATAAGCGGAAAGTGTCTAAGAACTTTTTGAGGGATGGTTTGCCCTTGCAAGTCCTGTTGATACCTGTGAGAACCACACTTTGGACATGTCTCCATAGTCTTATATTCTCCTCAAAACAGTATGCAATAGTTGATACATGTATGGATGCTGTTGTAGTCCATGCCAAGCCTTCGTAAAACATATCGTGCATCATTACAAGACTCAGGCATGGTATTTGCAGGTGGCAATATATAATACTTCAGTAACTTGAAAAAAATCATAAAACACCTTAAAAAAGCACAAATATTTTTAATGATAGTGCCGAAAAGAAATCAACGAAGCGTACATACAAGGTACCTGAACAACTCAGTCCCACTCCCATCGCTCCACCTATATTTTGCTTGCACACTTAGGAGTGCAAGCAGTGTCTTCAAGCGAGATACTCGGCACCCATCATATAATGGTATGGATGCTTCCTTTCTAAGCAGATCGGAAGTCTCGATATCCATGGGATCAATGCATCGATCATTGCCTCCATCTCAGGCTCTAAGATTGTAGGTAAGTTTGGAAGGTTATCTGTCTCCTCTGGTATTGACGGTATAGATTGGGTAGTACCTTCCAAGTGGTGGATTGGCTCACGCACTCCATCCATCGCACGCCCACGAACTCTTCTAATTGGATGCAAAGGGTGCACTCCTTGGGACGAGACATCACCTCCCTTGATAGAAAATTTGCCAGCCACACCCAATCTTTTTGTATATGGTATTCGATTAGCTTGCCAGTACAATGCATGATTGATATTAAAATTTCCTACCATTTTCCGAAAATCCAATATCACCTAATCAATGATCTCAGATTGAAACTCGCTGAAGCGACATACGTGTTCTATAGACAATCGACGTTTTTGTCTAATTGCCAGCTTGTATTGAGAGCAAGGATATGGGACATTCTGATTAAGATACGCCTCACGATCTTGAACATCAAGATCTTCATCATTTTTCATTTTGTCTATGTTACAACAAACAATTTATTTTTGTTATCATTCTTTTTTTCTTTCTTAAATTGTTTAAGAAGGGATTTATTCTCTTGTAACTCAGTAAAAATTAACGCATGTAAAGTCTCCATCCACCCACCCACAAATTAACGTATGTCGGAGTGTTTTCCATCTCATGGTGTTGCACCGAACCTCGCCACTACTCTCTCTTTGTTTTTTATCCATTCATTATCTCATCTCCTTCCATCTCTCTTTCTTTATTATGTTGTATGTTTATTCTCTCTCTCTCTCTCGTTCCTTCTTCTTTTTTCTCTTCCTCCCCCTCTCTCATTTTCTTTAACAAAACATATATCTCTCTCAACAACAACAACAACTACAACTACAACTACAACAACAACAACAACAACAACAACAACAACAACAACTACTACTACAACTACAACAACTACAACAACAACAACTACTACTACTACTACTACTACTACTACTACTACTACTACTACTACTACTACTACTACTACTACTACTACTACTACTACTACAACAACAACAACAACAACAACAACAACAACAACAAACAAGAAAAGAAAAGAAAAACTACTATTACTACCACTACTACTACAACAACAACAAATAAGAAAACTAGACAATAATAAAAAAGAAAACAAAAAAAACCATTACTACAACAACAACAAACAAGAAAACCACTACTACTACTACAACCACGACTACAACAACTACGACTATGATCACGACCACAACCACGACCATGACTACGACTATGACTATGATTACGATTATGGCCACGACCATGACCACGACTACCACTACCACTACCACTATAATAAATAAAAGAAGAAGAAAAACAACAACAACAATAACTACTACTACTACGACCACAACCATGACTACCACTACCACTACCACTATAATAAACAAGAAAAGAAGAAAAAAAACAGCAACAACAACAACAACAACAACTACTACTACTACTACTACTACTACTACTACTACAATAAACAAGAAAAGAAGAAAAAACTACTACTACTACTACAAAAAAACAAGAAAACTAAACAACAATAAACAAAAAAAGAAAAAAAACTACTACTACAACAAACAAGAAAACAACAACCTCTCCCCTCCTTCTCTCTCCCTCCCTCTCCCTCTCCCTCTCTTTCTCTCTTTCCCTATTATGTTTAATATTTTTTCTCTGTTCCTCTCCCTCTCTCTTTTCCTATCATGTTTAATGTTTCCCTCTCTTTCCTCTCCCTCCCTCTCCCTCTTCCTCTCCCTCTCTCATTTCCTCTCTCTCCCTCACCCTCTCCCTCTCTTTCTCTCTTTCCCTATTATGTTTAATGTTTTTTCTCTCTTTTTCTCTCTCCTTTCCCTCTCTCATTTCCTTTTCTCTCTTCCTCTCCCTGTCTCATTTCCTCTCCTTCCCTCATCCTCACCCTCTCTTTCTCTCTTTTTTTATTTTTTAAATATTTTTTCCTTCCTCTTCCTCTCTCATTTCCTCTCCCTCCCTCACCCTCACCCTCTCTTTCTCTCTTTCCCTATTATGTTTAATGTTTTTTCTCTTATCTCCTCTCCCTCTCTCATTTCCTTTTATCTCTTCCTCTCCCTCTCTCATTTCCTCTCCCTCCCTCTCCCTCTCCCTCTCCCTCTGTTTCTCTCTTTCCCTATTATGTTTAATGTTTTTTTTCTCTCCTCTCCCACTCTCTTTCCCTATTATGTTTAATGTTTCCCTCTCTTTCCTCTCCCTCCCTCTCCCTCTTCCTCTCCCTCTCTCATTTCCTCTCCCTCCCTCATCCTCTCCCTCTCTTTCTCTCTTTTCCTATTATGTTTAATGATTTTTCTCTCTCCTCTCTCTCTCTCATTTCATTTTCTCTCTTCCTCTCTCTCTCTCTCATATTCTCTCCCTCTCTCATTTCTTCTCCCTCTCTCACCCTCACTCTCTCTTTCTCTCTTTCTCTATTATGTTTAATGTTTTTTCTCTCTCTTCTCCCTCCTCTCATTTCATTTTCTCTCTTCCTCTCCCTCTCTCATTTCCTCTCCCTCCCTCTCCCTCTCCCTCTCCCTCTCCCTCTCCCTCTCCCTCTCGTTCTCTCTTTCCCTATTATGTTTAATGTTTTTTCCTTCCTCTCCCTCTCTCATTTTCTCTCCCTCCCTCACCCTCTTTCTCTCTTTCTCTCTTTTCCTATTATGTTTAATATTTTCTCTCTCTTCCTCTCCCTCTCTCTTTCCCTATTATGTTTAATGTTTCTCTCTCTTTCCTCTCCCTCCCTCCCTCTCTTCCTCTCCCTCTCTTTCCCTATTATGTTTAATGTTTTTTCTGTCTTCCTCTCCCTCTCTCATTTCCTTTTCTCTCTTCCTCTCCCTGTTTTTTCCTATTATGTTTAATGTTTCCCTCTCTTTCCTCTCCCTCTTCCTCTTTCATTTCCTCTTCCTCCCTCTCCCTCCCTCTCTCTTTTTCTCGTTCCCTATTATGTTTAATGTTTTCCTCTCTTCCTCTCCCTCCCTCTCTCATTTCCTCTCCCTCCCTCTCTCTTTTCCTCTCCCTCTCTCATTTCCTCTCTCTCCCTCTCCCTCTTCCTCTCTTCTCTGTCATTTCCTCTCCCTCTCTCAATACACATGAATTTTAACAAAAACAAGTAAAAGAGAAAGAGAAAACACAAAGGCAAAGCAAGAAGGAACAATGCACCCACCGTAAAGGCTCGAAGAAGGGTTTGGCGGTTCCTCTTTGCAACGACGGCTCCTCTTCGCCCTCCGTACACCTCCTCCTTTTCTTCGCGAACGGCAGTGGTGGCGGTGAGAAGCTTTATTTCTCTCTCTTTCTCTCTTTCTCTCCCTCTCCCTCTAAAATGCAAGATGTTTGCTCTCCCTTTTGCTCTCTCTTTCGTGTATGCACGCAAAATAACGCGCTCGGGTTTCGGCCCGCGTTTTTTTCGTCTGAGTACCGTCGCTATTTGTGCCGCTATTAGTGTCGCATTTGTGATGCTAATAGCGACGCAAATAGCGATGCCACTATTTTGCATCAGAAATCACCATCGCTATACCTCCATATCCTTGTAGTGTGGTAGTTCAAGGAGATTTTGTGGTGGTTCCAAAAAAGTTCACCAGTGTTTCACCCAACAATTTGATCGTATAGTGATGCCACTATTTTGCATCGGAAATCACCGTCGCTATACCTCCATATCCTTGTAGTGTGGTAGTTCAAGGAGATTTTGTGGTGGTTCCAAAAAAGTTTACCAGTGTTTCACCTAACAATTTGATCGTATGGGACGAAGGCATAACAGGGGGTAGAGAAAATGAAAATGAGGTAGAAGAGGGAGGGGGGTATTTTCCTCTTTCAAGGCTCAAAGCCTCAATGGATAAGATAAGTAGAGAAATTTTTCCATCATTAGGAGGTCTTCCTTCTTTCTTCTTTTGTGAAGGAGAGGGGGTGTATTTATAGGCATGAGGGGGAGTATGCAGTCAACTGTTTCATTTGGCTACCTGTTAAGAGCCAATTGAGCTTTATTAAATATTCATTTGGATTGCTTACATGTTGGATGGTGGCATGGGGATGATTTTTTAATGCTTTCTCTCTCGCCAAGCGTCAAAAACATCATATATTTTGGCACATTTGTTCAAAAACACATTTTTTCTTCAAAACCACTTCTTCTTGTGGTTTTTGGCCTAGTTACTTCTTGACTTTTCTAGTATATAAAGTCATGTCATACTCTTTGATACTTAACTTACTCAATATTATGCTCGTTCTTGTGTGTTCTTTATCTACCAATTGAGGCTTTTGCAAATTGTCTTGCAGTTACCAAATCAATGTGATCCTCGACACATTAAATGGAATTGATAATGCCAAATTAAATATAAAGCGAAAAAATTTATATGATCAAGCTGTCATAATGTTATTTATAAGGCGTCTTTGCTTTTTGTTGGCTGGGAACATTGAGGCATCTTCTCATGTCGGATTGTGAAATTGATTTAATGCAAGACTCGACATCAAGAAAATTATGTATGGTCACCTATGTGATAGCTCAACAACTAATTTTTAAAATGCCTCAAGCCCAAATTCATTTCTTGATATGAAGCGCTGTGGTGGGAATTTTACAAGTCTTCACATGAATCAAGTCTATCTTCCCTACAATAACCATCTCCCTGATTTGGCATGGTAAACTAGATTGCTAGCAAGAAGCACACTACTCATATTATCACAAAACAATGTAACTTTCATGTCCATATATATAGTCAAATCATTCAGTCATTTCAAGAGCCAAATTGCTTCATATGGAACTAAGGTTGCACCTCCATACTCTGCCTCTATGCTAGGGAGTAGGCCCCCTTTTACTGCTCCAATTGATCATACTACTACCAAGACTAAAAGCAAAACCACTGGTTAATTGGCTATCATATGCACAACCATCCCAATTAGCATCTGTATATCATGTCAACTAAAGTAGCTTTCCATACTTATAAAACAATCCACAATCAAAAGTACCCTTAACATACCATATAATCCTCTTGACTACATCCAAGTGAAGCTTGTGTGGCTTCTGCATAAATTGACTAATCAACCCACTGAGTAACTAAGGTTAGGAGGCATAATAGTAACATAGATCAAGCTACCCACCATTTTCTTGTACATTGTGACATTCTCTATCTCATTATGCTCATATGACAAAGGTTATGGAAGTTAAGGAACTTGCCACTTATGTTGAAGCAGTTATGGATAAGAATTGGTGCACAGCCATGGATGAGGAAATGACTGCCTTGGCTAAAAATACCACTTGGGATCTTGTTTCAATGCTAGATGGGAAAAAGACTATTGGCTATGCAAATGGGTTTATAAGATTAAATGCAAGTCGAATGGCAGTGTAGAAAGGTACAAACCGAGGCTGGTCGCCAAAGGATGTGCTTAACAGTATAGTCTAGACTACAAAGAAACTTCTAGCCATGTTGCCAAGATAGCAACCATATGAACAATGATTGCATTGGTTGCTACCAAAGGCTGGAAATTGCAACAGATGGATGTTAAGAATGATTTTCTCAATGGTGACTTGGAAGAGGATGTTTACATGGATCAGCCTGAAGGGTATGCACACCTTGAGTTTTTGCACTATGTTTGTAAGCTGAAGAAAGCTTTGTATGGGCTGAAAAAGGCTCCTAGAGCATGGCATGCAAGGATCAGTAGTTACTTGTAGAGTTTGGGGTTTATGGTTGGCAAGGCTGATCATAATCTGTTCACGAAAAATGCTGACAGAGGATTGGTAGTAGTGGTTATTTATGTGGATAATCTGATAATCATAGGTGATGATGACTTTGGAATATAGAATGTCATGAGTATGCTAAAATTAGAATTTGATATAAAGGATTTAGGTGAGCTGAAATTCTTCTTGGGTATTGAGGTGATAAAGGTAGATAATGGTTTATGATTGATGCAAAAACATTATGCCATGGAAATGCTGAAAAAATATGGCATGGCTAAATGTAAACCTCTTGATACACCTCTGGATTAGAATGTTAAGTTAGACATAAACACTAGAGCTAAAATTGATGACGTCACTATGTACATGTAGATGGTTGGAAGCTTGATCTACTTGACCATCACAAGACCTGATTTGAGTTATGCTATTGGGCTCATAAGTTAGTTCATACAGAAGCCTGGAAAGTCACACTTGCATGCTATTATATGGACGGATTATGCGGTATCTAAATTCCATTGTAGAACATGGGCTGTTCTACAAGAAGGATAAGGCCCTGAAATCCATTAGTTACACAAATGCAGATGGGGCAGAATGCTCATATGATTGTAGGTCTACGAGTGGTTATGCCTTCAGCTTTGGAAGTGGGATGATCAGTTGGAGTAGCAAGAAGCAACCAATTGTTGCATTGTCTAGTACTGAGGAAGAGTACAGGGGTGCTGCTTTGGCAGCATGTGAAATTGCATGGTTGCTTAAGTTGATGACTGATTTGGATATGCAGGTGTATGCTCTAGTGACTTTATTTTGTGACAATCTTAGTAGTGTACTTTTGGCAACAAATCCAGTTTACCATACTGCCAGAATGAAGCATATTGAGGTACACTACCATTTCATCCGTGAGATGGTTCTTGCAGCAGGCATAGTGGATCTTATGCATGTGAAGACTGATGAGCAAGTAGTAGATATCTTTACCAAGTCTTTGGGTAAAGATAATTTCAGTCGATTTTGACAGCTACTTAGTGTACGTGTTTTATCTTGAGCTCATTCATGGTGTGTAGCCAAACTTGCTCTCTTCTTGCTTCTTGCTCTTCAAGTTTCTTGGATTCCTCTTCAACCCTCAGCAATTCTCTGTTTTCTTCTACAGTGGACCTTATTTTCTTGATAGGTATTTTCAACACAATCCTTCTTCTCTTTCTCCTTGGCTTGATGGCTTTGAGCCTTACTATTTCACTGATTGTCCTTTCACTTGAGGTTCCTTGCTACTAAGTGGGTTGATTGGCTTATTTCTCCTTAGCAACTTGTTCTACTTTTTGTTTACTAATCTCTATTGAATTCTTCCTCCCCCAAATTCCCTGGTGAGAATGGGATGGAAGGGCTCACTGGAGTGGGGGAGCAATGCTCCTCTCAGATTAGTGATTTCTTAGGGGTTTCCTCCACTACCTCTTCTCTTTTTACCTCCCCTAAGGCTTCTTGGATTATGGCTTTCAACACCCTCTGAACCCTATGATTGACACCTTGGAAGTTGGTTTTTTTCTCTTTGATTCCGTTGTTATAGTCAGAGACTCTCCCCCTATAGCCCTTGGTGCTATTGCTAGCACCTTTGTTGATTCATGGATCATTTTTTGGATGTAGGCATTCTAGTTCACCTCATCCATTGCATTTACTACAAGGCCTTCCAACAAGCGTAATCCTATTTTGTTCATGAGAGTGTTATATCTTTGGCTTAAGAAGAGGGTGTGGACCATCTTTGCTTGTAGTCTGATGGTGGGCTTGGGAATATCAACCAAGCTAATTCCATCGTTTGTGTAGACTTTCTTATTTTCCATTCCGAGTAACTCATAAATGTCTCTCTTCGACCTCTTCACTAGCTTGTCCACCACTAGTCCCAAAGACTTCTCCATGATTTTTGAGTGAAGTTCAACTTCCACCCTTCTAGTGGCATCTCTGTGTCTTATTGTTACCATACCCTTATTTCTCTAAGCATCAAAGGTCTTTAGAAACTTAGTGCATTTGTTGCAATCTATGTCCTGGCCCACCTTCTTGAGGTACTTGGCAATATTGCATTGTTCTATTATCCACCGCTTGACTCTCTCTTTCGATGTCACTAGCTCCCCCAAGTTGTAGATGTTGCAGTATTTTAGCTAGTTGAAGGTGCATATCTCCATGGCTAAGCCGTCTTTTCTGTGTTTCTCCTTTGAGAATGGAAACCTATTGGTTTTATCTAGTTTCCATGCCATTTGTGTTCTTGTCACCACAAAACAACCCAAATTAAGTTGTCTTTAAATGATATTTCTTGCATAGAAGATAAATTGACTAGAAAGAACCCTATCAGATGATGAAAGTTATGAATCACGAAATGAGAATCTCCACATCAATCAATCCATACATTTCATGCAATAACTTCATGAAGCATATTTACTAAAAGAAGAAGAAAATTCCATTCATTCTTTTCTTTTTGAAGTTTGGTTTCTATTTCAATTTTTCATTCACCTTCTACTTTACCCTCACCCCTTTGGGAATGATGCAAATCCTTCCTAGGATTGTGGAAGTAAATATATAAGGGCCTTCAATGCGTTCTTGGTGTGCCTTACTGATTCAAGAGGCAGTCATAAAACTTTGGGTCATATTCTAATATTACATGACAATCCATATCTTGTGGAAAAATTCCTACTTGTATGATATATGCCAATATGTTGGTCAAGAGGTCACCCAAGTTGGTTCAACTTGCAATGTGGAGTTCCTCATTTATTAGGATCCTATCCAAATATAGATGTAGCATGATATTCTCATCTAATGGGTGATCTCTTATCATGGCTAATACCCTAAATGAAGTTGTGGCCACACTCATATATGTCTGGTCACACTTGGAGGTCTTGATGGCACGTTGTTGCTCTAAATTGGTCATGATTTGATAATCCTCTTGAATCCATTGAATGCAAAATTATACCACTTGCATAGGAAATTAAACTTAGATTCAACTAATTATGGGATCTCAGTAAGTTCCTATTGTCACATGGAAATTTTTCTTTTCTTGAATGATGTGATTAATCATTGGCTTAAGGCCTGTTCTCATGAGATTTCATTGGCAATCATCTCTTTTGCAATGGTGGAGGCCTTAATGAAGATGAATTCATCCTCTTCCTAAGAACATGGCAAGGAACATACTTTTTTTGTTCATCAAGTAGGCCTAGGTCCAAGAGATTGTAACTTCTAGCAAACAAGCTGAAAGTTGACTCAAATTGTTAAATGCATGTTACTAAGTCATCCTTGTGTCCATGGCCATGTTGGAAGTCACTTCAAGAATGAATCATCATTGCTACAATGGTTTCAAGCTTATTGGTTGCTTTGGTTTAGTTGGATTGGACAAGTTGATACATGATGTTTCCACTTTGAGCTAAATTTAGAGCCTATTTAAGTCTTTCATCAGCTTGCTGACATTCTTTGGTTCACTTGAATACTATCATGAGCTTGTACAAGGGTTTAGCAATCAATGCATAGTTCAACACAAATCGCGGTAGTACCTTGTGTGGCCTAAGGAGCATTGAACTCCCTTGAAGTTGGTTAGAGGGAAAAGCTCTACAATTACTCTGACTTTCAAGGAATTTGTGGCTATCCCATTCCTTCACATAACATGCCCTAAAATACAATCGTGCTTCACCTAGAACTGGCACTTTAAGGGGTTCAATGAGAGATTGTATTGCCTATACCATTCAAAGATTATTCATAGCTTTTCTAAGTGCTCTTCCTAGTTGGTATGGATGCACAATTCATCGGCAAATACTTCCAACCATTTTCTAAGCATGTCCTTGAAGATGGCACACATGAGGCACTGGAAGGTAGTAGGGGCATTGGTCCACCCAAATGGCATGATGTAGGGAAACACCCCCCATTTGGTAGTGAATTATGTCTTGTGCTTGACGTCCGGATGGACTTGCACTTGGTTATAGCCTAAGAAGCCATCTAGGAAACTATAGGCTTTCTTTCCTACCACTCTCTCTAGCATGTGCTTAGTGTGTGGTAATGGGTAGTTGTCTCTCTTTGTATTTGCATTGATCTTTTTATAGTTCACGCATACTCAAATCTTTCCATTCATTTTCATGACAATCACTATGGGTGATACCCAGTTTGTGTGCTCTATCTTGTAAATGAATCTTACATTTAGTTGCTTATCAATCTCTTTCTTCACTACATGTGCATGATTAGGATTCATTGAATATGGTTGTTACTTAATTGGTACTACATCGCACGTCATGGGAATATTATGAGTCACAATACTTGGATCTATTCCTTTTAGCTTGTCTAAGGACCATGCAAACACGTCAAAGAAATTCCCTTAAGAGGTTTATGAGATTAGTCTCTTCCTCTTTAGTTAGATCTTGCTCCCTTCCCTTGCCAAATTGACTTTCTTAACTCTAACTGGTCCTTCGATAGGTTTACTTGCCTACCCTTTTCACTTGGCTCCTATTAACACAACTATTTGATCATCCTTCTTAAACTTCGTGAAGCACTTGGGTGAATCCTAGGGTTTCTTTTGTTGGTCAGCTTTTACAAACTTTGACTATTTCCTTCTTTGGTTCTAGGCAAACTAGGAGGTCCCCCTTGATGCCTTTGTTCCTAGATGATCAAGGCATCTCAGGGTCATTATTAGAGCTTATCTCTAACTTGGAGTTTTACTCACAATCCTTAGTGGAAGAGGCTATCTCCCTGGTGGTTCTAGTTTTAAGGCTAACTCCACTCCAAATAATGATGTGGCACCAGGATGAAATAATTCCACTTTCTCATGAGTAACCTCTAGGTATTCTAGCCAAGTTCGATTGCAATCTACCTTGGAAACTCCATTGTTCAATCTAAAAGCATTGATCTCTTGGGGTTTAGAGTCTGCTCTAATTTGCTTGATTACTCTTTCGTTTGTGTCATATTCTATGGTCTCCACTTTCTCTTTTCTTTCCTCAAATTGATGTACGTATCATCAAGTCCTCATACTCACACTGTATGTTGTTTTTAGGGTTACTATTCTCAAGTTTTTTCTCACTTGTAATGAGAGCCCAATTGTATGACATGTTTAAGTCATGCACCTTAGTCCATTGCCACTCATTGATTTCCCTGGGATCCTTGAGGGCCTTTAGGTTTGTAGCTGGGTTGCTAGTTATCTCACTTGACAAGTACTCAAGGATTCTATGGAGTTTCAATTTTTTAGTTGGGACATGATAGGTGATTGGTATCAGACGGCTAATGGAACTCTTGGTCATCATGCATAGGGGTGCTATGGGTAGGTTAGAAGTTGTGGCTTTGTTGGATTTGCTAGTTGAGTCTACAGTTTACCTATATTCATCCTCATCATTTGAGAATGGAAAATCAATGGTTGTCAACATATTCATCCAATTGCACTCATCCTCAAGGGAAGGAATGTACTTAGTTAGGGGTCCATATTTGCTTCTAGACTTTGAGTTGCCCTTTAGCATGGCAAAGATGGCATCTAGGTCCATTGATCAGGTCTTCCAACTGTCCATCTCTACTTGGACTTATTCTGATTTATTACTTAAGAATATCAAGCCATTACTCTAATCCTCTATCACTTGGGCATTTCTCATCTAAAGTCCACCTAGCAAGATATCATAATCCACTCCCTTCATGACTATGAAGTTTGCAAAGAATTGAATTCCCACTATCCTTAAAGGCCAATCCTTCAAGACTCCAAAGGGTTTAACTTTTATCCCATTTTCTAGAGTGACATTGAGTTGTGGAGTTTCCACCAGTGGGTTTTTCCACGCATGAAGTCTGCATGGCTAAGTACATTAACTCCTACTCATGTGTCTACTATCCCCTTCCACGTTGTATCTCCTAGGGAAATGACAAGTAAGACTGCATGCATTTGAGTGCCTTCCCAAAAGGCATTCACTTGTGGGGACTTAGACATTGGATTCAATGTTAGGCTTAGTATATGCATCACAACATCATGGTTGAGTAAGTCTTGCGGTTCATGTCTATCGGTTCATTCTACACATTGCTTCAACACATGCCACAATGTAGGGTTTTGCCTAAGCAATTCTCCTAGTGGCAACATTACAAGCATTGATATAAGTGTGGTGAGAAAATTGTCAACCATTTTTCCCTCCTTTGCTTCATGAACTTCTTGCCAATGCTCTTGGGTAGGCTATCTATTCATAGCATCCATGTCTTGTCTATGCATGCAATGATGTTGCCTCTCCTGTTCTCAAGTATGTGTGAGAGACTGGTGGTCTATTCATCGAACTTGTCCTCCATGATAGGTTCAGCATCTTGCAAGTAAGCTTGTGCTTCTTTTATCCATTCTTTGACCTTATCCACAACCTTTAGCTGTTGGTTGGGTTTAGGGTACTTTCCAACCATAGCAGTTCCCTACTCCCTTGTCTTAGGAGAAGATGTTTATATGTATGTATACATCAATAACCTGCTTTCCCTTTGTTAATGTGGTCTCCTCTCTATCTTGAGCTTTATTCTTTCCTTTTTCCTCTTTCTTCTCCTTTGATGGATCTTCTTTTCTATAGAGGATATATCTAGGTTGCTAGGTCTAGGTAATGAAATAGCAGCATGCTTTGTTTGGGCTCACATCATGACATTTATGGGAATGGGTGCGGAATTGTTGTTTGGTGACTCGACAGAAAAGAGTTTGAACGGCACATATGGTATGATTGTTGAACTAGTGGAGGGTTTTCACCTAGGAAAATCAAGAAATAATTGTGTTGACTCCACATTTGGGACACCTCAAGTCGGCCTTCTCTCTATCTTTTTAGGGGAGCAGGATGAGATATGCCTTGGATGACCACACATCCAACATGCTATGGGTTCATGGTTTTGATCTCCTCCTAGGCCTCCACCTCTCCCCCTACCTAAAGCTATGACTGGCACCATCAATATGGGATTACCCTCTTCATCATAAGAGATGTAAGGGTTCACGTACAAGTTTTCCTCCAATGACTCCTCTATAAAGTGCACTAGAGCATCGCTTAGTGAATGGGTCACTATAGGTCTTGGTGGTCTAGGGATTCTTCTGGAATTAGTATTGATCCTTGGCTCAGCTAGCTTCAAATCATTAGATGCAAGAATAGCTAAAGGGGCTACTTTTCCAAAGCAAGGCTACCTAACTCCTGGATAGTATGGCTAAGCATAGGATTGCTGGTATGGAAATCATCTTGGCAATTGGTAGCGAATATTGTCATGCCCGAATCTTTTGTAGTTGGCATAAGATCAGGATCTAGGATCGGGGCACTCAAATCAGAGTAGGTGGCTCCCTCCATAATGCGCACTGTGTATGTGAGGTCACAATGGCCTTTGTATTGACTCATATAGTTTGATCAACTCTATCAGATATCACTTGGGTTTGGTCGACACTCTTTCCTTTATCTTGCTCACTAGGGGCTGATTGTTTGCTAAGTTTTGTGGTTCTCTTAGCATTTCTAAATGCATTGTTCACTTATAGCATAGGCATAGTCCTACAGCTTCTTTTGAACAAGTCGTCCACTCATATAGCACTAGTATATCCCATTGCAACTTCAAGTTGCTCATTAAGGCCTTATAGAGTTCTTCATTGTGGATCCCATTAATGAATACAGTGGATACATCTCTCTCATTGTGTCACTCAGTTACACAAGTATCCTCTTGTGGAGACTCTTCACATGAGTGGCATAGTCTCGTATGTGGTCTTTGTCTTTTTGGCTGACATCATTAGCTTAATAATGAGGTTATTAAAGTATCCTACCTCTGAGAATAACTTGATGAAGAGATTCTTTAGATCATTGAAATTATTGGGTTCAGGCTGGTAAACCAAGTCCATCCCCCTTGTCTCCTAAGGAAAGATTGAATGCTTATGCTGCCCGTAGTCATTCGAGTCCCAGACTTAGCCATTCGAGTCTTAGATTTGGTCATCCAAGTGGACTCTTAAAATAAATGATTGTTCAAGTGGTCAAACTTAGACTTTGACAAGGGGTGCCCATGCAAGTGTTCGAGTCGGCTATTCGAGGTGTAAGAGTCGACAATTTGAGGCCTAAAAGAATGGTTTGAACCCAAGTGGACTCTTGTAAGTCAGACGTCCAAGTGGACTTAAGTAACTCAAACATTTGAGCCTGGTGAAAATTTGGCCATTTGAGGCCTATAGTCGCCATCCAAGCGACATAGGGAAAACATAGAGTGGCACAAAATTGTAACGTGTCCGGGACCTTGACGTGTTTTAGTAGTCCATATCTAAAAAAAATTGCCTGCTACTCCCATAGAATGACACATGATTTGTCATTTAGTAACTCTCGAGTCTACTCTGCAACGAAACATATCAGTTAACCCCGTTAGGATTGACTTGAATCTTACTGGGTTTCTAATGGTCAAGTCATTCCACAACCTTCTAGTGTCATCAGTCTTCAAACGATCTCCTTTGCGAGTGCAGAGCATTTGAACCAAGGCCGACTCATATTGCACTAGTTGGTTCAAAGAGAATGGGAAACGAGAGGGATGCATTGGTTGACCTCTCTACCCACAGGGTAAAGTCCCATTTTAGTCCCCTAAAACGATGTGAGCTAGTGTTCTACCCTACATTATCTAAGCTCAATATGTCATTGTGGTTTGAACGTTGAGAAGCCTCCCAGTTCTTTGGGATGGCCCTACCATAGGACAAACCCATCAGAGGTTTCGCCCACTTGCTTCCCTTGATAGCTTTAGTTTTCTACTTACTTGAGAGCACATTAGTGGTAACACATTCAAGAAGCTTCCTTCATTAACACATTAGTCACATGTTTCTTTACGTAATTTTATGCATTAACATGCAAACAGTTCAAACAAATTTCTTGAAAAGTAAACTTTAAATTAAAATTTCAAATGAGATACAAATCCCATCCATAGGATGATTCCTACAATCCGTAAGGATGCTTCTTATTATCCTCCAAGTTTCCACCCTTGCACTAGTAATAGGGCCTCAAGAATCCATCTTCAGTCACATAGATCATTTGAGTAGGACCCGGAGGCAGGGAATTTACAACCAAAGCCCCCCGTGGCACCCAAGCATCCTCCTACAATCAAACTAACCCACGGGAGACCTCTTGTGGTGGGTTCGGTCCACATTCCCATCATGGTTATTTAGAACCCCCTTGGATAGGGTTGGCGGCCACCAACTAGAGGTGTCTTGGCGCGCCCTCCAAGATTTTAACCGGATTCTTTATACAAGATTCTTATGAGAGCTTTGGTCAAACAATCCTTCCACAAATAGTGCTCCTAAAATTACAAGCACAAACAATAATGTGGGCAAGTGCTTAGAACACCTACTCAGGTGGAGTTCCGTTTTGAACGCTTAGCATTCAACCTTCAATTTTTTCTTGCCTTGGTATCAACTGCAATGCCCCACTATGGGGGTAGGGAATACCCTTGTTTCATCCCTCATTCTTATATAATAAGAATGAGAATTTACGCAATTGGTCTTACATCCAATTAGCAACACCCATTAGATTCTAAATGGTAAATTTTTTCTAGGTTCTATGGCTCATGGTTTGAGTTTTCAGCAAGATCTTGGATAATCCAATCTAAGATCTTCAAGGACCGTTTGAGGGTGGCTCTACCCTCTCGAGAATCCATTACGAATTTCAGATCCCCTCTAGCTTCCACTGTAATGCTTTTCACTATCTTGTGGTTGAATTCTTAGTTTGTTATCGTCAAAAGGTTGACCTAACAAATTTTCCTCTTACAAGCTAGCTTTAGTATAGATTATGATGGAGAAAATGTCCTATGTGCATTACAATCAAAATTATATATATGATATCAAGAGAATCAAGATCTTCCTATGAGTTACTTACACATATGTCTACTCTTTGTGTGTGGATAGTTGTGTGATTTTATGAGTGTGAATTACCTATGAAATACATGTAGCTCTTCTGCAGAAATAACTCTAATAACATACACCAATTTAATCAATTCTATGTAGGAAAAACATGATCAATTCAATAGACCATTTCAATGCAAGGAAGTACGATCTTTTTCAAAACGGATCTTTCTCCTTTATCTATTGTTTGCCAAGTAGGAAAGATTATCAATAGCACCTGGTTATTCAGGGATGTATTATCTACACCTGAATTCGATTTGTTTTTTGTTATATCGCCTTGACCAATAACTCCGTTGGTGTTTGTGGGATTTCCATCGGTGCAAGGCAATCTTCACTTGGGAGCCATCCTAGGTTACCTTTCCTACTAAGGACAAAGACTCAAACAATCTATGATCAAGGTAACTTGAATCTGCTCCTTGCGCATGCATCCTTGGTAGATGGCTTGCTCCTTATGAAAGATAGTGCATGGGAACCCCTCTCAAGGGGGAGGGGGTAGTTTGGAAACTTCTAGAAGCTGCTGCTTCTTCTTCTTCTTCTTCTTCTTCTTCTTCTTCTTCTTCTTCTTCTTCTTCTCTCTCTCTCTTTGTAATATCCCCCGTGCCTCCCCCCCATGAGGACCCCCCCTTAAAAATTTTAATTTTTTTTTTTACTCTCTCCCTCTCTCCCCCTGCCGACTACATGACGGGCAGAGAGAGAGAGAGAGAGTGAGTGAGTAAAGAGGAAGATAGGGGGGCATGCAGCCCCCAGGTGGAGGGGTGGAAGCCGTTAGACGGCCGTCTTCCCCCCCCCCCCCCCCCCTTACCACCCCCCTCCACCATATAAGGCAGCGCTCCCCCCTGGTGGTCACCGACAGTAGCCCCCTCCCTCGGCTCGAAGGAAGCGCCCTCCTCCGATGGCAGCAGCCCCTCTCCTCCCTCATCAACGGAGAGCCTTCCCCCCCCCCCTCATTGTTAGAAACCCCCCTCGGTGATCATCGCTGAGGGAAAGAGAGAAGGAGAAGAAGAAGAAGAAGAAGAAGAAGAAGAAGAAGAAGAAGAAGAGGGAGAGAGAGAAGGAGAAATCATCGCTGAGGGAAAGAGAGAAGGAGAAGAAGAAGAAGAAGAAGAAGAAGAAGAAGAAGAAGAAGAGGGAGAGAGAGAAGGAGAAGAAGAAGAAGAAGAAGAAGAAGAAGAAGAAGAAGAAGAAGAAGAAGAAGAAGTAGAGGGAGAGAGAGAAGGAGAAGAAGAGAAGAAGAAGAAGAAGAAGAAGGAGAGAGAGAGAGAGAGAGAGAGAGAGAGAGAGAGAGAAGGAGAAGAAGAGAAGAAGAGAAGAAGAAGAAGAAGGAGAGAGAGAGAGAGAGAGAAGAGAGAGATAGGAGAGAGAGAGAGAGGGAAGCTTCTTCTTCCCCCTCCTTAAAGAGACATCACACACCCCTCTATATTGCCAAAAATACACCCCTCCCCTTCATTATCTCTTCCTCCACTCAAGGAAAGGCAGCGAGATTTTTGCATAGGAGAGTGCGAGAACTCTATCACTCGTACATGCGTCTTTGAGTATGGCCCCGAAGCGTAGTTCCACAAAGATGGCCGGAAACCGTGCAAGTGTGGATGGAGGTTTGAATCAAGGTGGCACCGCAACCGCGAATGGTTCATCAGGCAGCATCAATACCATGGGAATCATAGCATCACTCCAAACCCAGGTTACTCTATTATTAAATCATAGGTTATAATCATCACGGTAAAAAAATCATATTCACATGCATCACATTAATTGTGTGTTTGATAATTTCCTACGTAGAGGATAATGTTAAGATTGCATGCCTAGAAAGGACCTTTGCATGTGTGGCATAAAATAACGTATGGATTATATCAAAATTGTAAGCATTGAAATGAAGGCATGGCATTACGCCGTGTGCGTTAAAGTTGGGAAAATTCAACATTGTTTGTAATTTACTAAATGGAACTGAGATCCATGAATCCCATGTCAAAGTCCTTGGTGACTTCAAGAGGGATAGGTAAAAGCTTAAGTGCCTATGAGTATTATTAAGAGGGCTTAAGAAGATTATACTTAAGACGAAGTTGGAATTTTTCTAAACAGAACCATCTTGACCAACCATGGTCAAGGGGATAGACAATCTTGATCAATTAAGATCAAAGATTAAGATACATAGGTACTACAAGGGATCTAGGGGTTACCCGGTTAACTGGGAACTTTTCTCAAAAGATGTGAAAACGATACTGTGAAGACCCTAGAGTCAGTAGAGTTAGAATCCCGATTTATGTTGTTTTAGGGGAGCGGAATAGGACTATGCCTTATGGACAGAGAGGTTGAGCTTCGCATCCCTCTCATTTCCCATTCTCCATGAACCAAGTGCAGCATAAATCCGCTTCGACTCTGTTGTTCCTACGTAAAGTGGGTCATGTGGAGCTCGACGCTAGCTACTTCCTAGAGACTTTGCTGATAGGAAAGAAACCTTGACTTCAGGTCGGTCCTAAGTGGGAACGGCCGGACACTTCCGCTCGGGGCAGACTTGGGAAGACCTAGATCGCAAACCCTATGACATTCCTTGCGAGTGCCAGGTGGCGCTTTCTAGATTCTCTTCCTGATGGGCTGCTAAGACGTGTCCCACAAGAGGACGAGTAGAATATAATAAAGGGAACTCAATGGAGGAAAATAAAAGGAATAAGGGGATAAACAGGGAAAGGTGAGTAGAATAGAGCAGTGTTTTCTATTGAAAACATTTCTTTACTCACTTATGGATGCTGGGTTGCAGAGCCACGAAGCATGGAGCAAGTTCTTGGTGTTCCAGGTCATGTTCATGACTAGAATGCATGCTTCGAATTATCATCAGAGGCTTGGTATGATGAATATTCTGGACCGCATCTATAATCCTTCACCCTTGTATGCGGAACGGAGATGGATGGGAGACTCAAGAATATAATACATAGCAGCCCATTGACTCGCGTACCTTCAGACCAACTTGAAGAGAATCAAGTGGATGGAGGATTTAAAGATCGCAAAGCTGTTCATATTTATCGAAGCTCGCGTAAACGTAACTTTGCACGTTGGCGGTCGGCAAGTCAAGCAAAATAAGTATGTCTATGAAGAAGTAACCCAGGTGATCTCTGCTAATAGAATCAAAGTGTTAGGGCGCTATGAGAAGAACGGGTATCAAAGGAATGGATACCCCAAGCTTCCTATGACTTACCATTTCCTGAAAATCCATGGACCCACTCCATATTATTATTACGTCCCCAAAGCCGATTGTAACACAATCCTATTTTTCCCAAATTGATGTATCAATCAGCCTGCCCTACTTATCCAAAATAAATATACTCAAAGGAAATATGCCTTTATGAATAAATAAGACTTTTTACAATTGTCTATCTTGATCGTAAATGTTAGCTAAGGTGTTAAGTGATTAAATCACCTAGCTAAAAAGTTGTGCTAGTCATATTAACGTAATATGGGAACGTATGATAAGATGTTAACATAAAGAATCTTATTGTTCAGATGCAACCCCAACCGCAGGTTCCAAACCCAACTCCTGCACTAAGTCCAACTGTGGTTCAAGAGAAGAAGTTCCTTCTCAAACAAATTAAGCCACCTGAGTTTGATGGCAAGGGAAGGACTGTTCAAGCTGACGTCGAGATCTGGATTGAGTCCATGGAGGACTATTTTGAGACAGTAGAAACTGCACCTGCTAACCAAGCCATGCTCGCCAAACTTAAGCTTACAGGCAAAGTGAGACTTTGGTGGAAATAGTGGTGCAAAGACCAAGCGATCTCGGAGGGGATAGTCACTTGGGATAAGCTTAAGGAAGCTGTGTGAGGGAGGTATCTGCCACATGCCTACTGCACACAAAAGATGAATGAATTCTATGACTTGAAGCAGCTAGGATTATCCCTGGAAGCATATTATTCGAAGTTCGTTTCACTCCTAAAGTATGCACGTGCCCAATGGATATGACACAACAGGTGTCAAAATTCTGTGTTGGGTTGAATCCACCCATAAACACTTGATTGGAATCAATGCGCCCAACGGACCTACAAGATGCACTCATTCGAGCTGCTCCAATAATACAGGAGGTACAAACCAAACCAAGGTACAATAGGATTTGGCCTTACAAAGCTCAGAATAAGGGTATGTCTAAGGCTCAGACTAAGAGAGTGCACGGTCATAATCAGGGCCAAAGAAAGAAAGCTAGGGCCAATGTAGTCAACAACTTTGTTCCAACACAAAGCAATGATCGCAACCCACATTGCTTCCATTGCAACGAGCCCGGACACTTCAAGAGGGAGTGTCCCAAGCTTGGCAGAGGCCATTGCCAAGGGAAATTCCAAGGTCAAAATAGAGCTGCTCATGGCCAAGGAACCACCGTTATGGCCAGAGGGAGAACCTCCAGTGTTTCCAATAAGGAGCTGGACAATGAAGAAGATCCATCCATGGATGCTGACATTGAGAGGGCAACGGTTTACGCCACTCTTCACAAGAAGGGTTCAAATCGCCAATTCTCGGTGATCCAAACTCCATCAGAATATCAAGGTAAAAGCTTCAAAACCTTGACTAACTATGGCAGTACACACTCCTTCATTTCACCAATCTGTGCAAAAAGATTAGGGATAGCCACAATAGATGCACCTACTTTACTTGTGGAATTAGCAAATGGTCGTGAGATTACTTGTACTAGGCAAACTGCTAAGGTGAAATTCCTACTGGGTGGGAAGCCAACTTTTGTGAGATTCAGGGTAATGAACCTAGGTGTCCACGAATGCTCACTCGGCATGGATTGGCTAATACCCAATGATGCCCACATCCACTGTGGGAAGGGCCAAGTCTGCTTTCGCAATTCTGAAGGGGAACTAGTCACGACTCAAGGTAAGGCTGGTAAGCCAAAAATACAATTGGCAAAAGCAACATAGATAATAAAAGGTGTTAAAAAAGGCCTACCTGTCTATCTGATTAAACTAAATAAGCTAAATCAGAATCGGGAATTTGGAGAAGAGCCTTCATGGTTAAACGAATACGCAGACGTATTCCCTGAAGATCTGATGGAACTTCCTCCCCAAAGGGAAGTCGAATACGAAATCAAACTTGTGCCGAGAACTGCACCAGTCACAAAGAGGCCATATAAGATGTCCATTCCGAAAGCTATCGAACTGAAAGAGAAACTCAAGCAACTGTTAGACCAAAGCTACATCCATCCTAGCAGTTCACCATGGGGAGCTCCAGTGTTGTTCCAAAAGAAGAAAGATGGAACGCTTCGCCTATGCATTGACTACAGAGGGTTGAATCAAGCAACCATAAAAAATAAATACCCCATTCCAAGAATAGATAAATTACTTGACCGTCTTCAAGGGGTGAATATCTTCTCAAAGATAGATCTCAGATCTGGATATTATCACATAAGAATCAAAGAAGAAGATATCCCGAAGACTACATTCAATACAAGGTATGGACACTTCGAATTCCTAGTGATGTCATTCGGGCTAACGAATGCCCCTGTTACCTTCAACAGGTTAATGCAAGATATCTTTAGGCCCTATCTTGATGACTTCATACTCATCTTTTTTGACGATACCCTAGTCTACTCAAAACAGGAAAAGGATCATGAACCCCAGCTTCTCATTGTTCTTGAAACAATGAGAGCACACAAGCTTTATGCCAAGAAGAAGAAGTGTGCATTTTTCAAGCGATAGATTGAATATCTGGGAGTCATTGTATCAGCAGAAGGAATTTCAATAGATCCAGCTAAGGTCAGAGACATTCTAGAATGGCCAACACCAACTTCTATCAAAGAAATACATAGTTTTCTTGGGTTGACAGGGTGGTACAGGATTTTCATCAAAGATTATGCTTTGATTGCAGCCCCTCTGACTAATCTACTAAAGAAGCAAGTAGCAATTGTATGGTCACCTGCTGAACAGACCAACTTTGACAAACTAAAGCAAAGCTTAGTATTAGCACCCATTCTAAAACTTCCTGATCTTAGTAAGGAGTTTGAAGTGGTAACTGATGCTTGCTTTAGGATGTGTACTTATGCAAGAAGGTTATCCCGTAGCATATTCTTCAAGAAAATTGAAGAGCCATGAAAGGAATTATGCTACCCATGACCTGGAGCTGTTGGTTGTCATCCATGCTCTCAAACTTTGGAGACATTACTTGCTAGGTAACAAATTTTCCTTAGTAATGGACCACAAGAGTCTTAAATGGATTTTCACTCAAAATGAGCTCAAAATGAGGCAACGTCGATGGATCGAAGTACTAGAAGAATATGATTTTGAAATCAAATATAGGCCTGGAAAAGAGAATGTGGTTTCCAATGCACTCAGTCGCAAGGCAATTCTAAATTCTCTCATTTTGCAAGATCCATCAACAACAAGGTCACTAGCCACAAAGGTATCAATGCCAAACAACCCGATTCTTGAGCTAGCAAAAGAAGGGGCATATCATGACCCAGTCTATCAGAAGATGCTAAGGGAGATCCCCATCAAGGATCAAGACTCGAAGCTAAAGACGAAGTATCAAGAATTCTTTGCTAGTAGTGGGCTTGTCTACTTTAGGACAAGATTATGTATCCCTACAAGCCAAACTCTCAAGCAAAAGATACTGTGGGAAGCCCATGACTCTCCTTTCTCGGGACATCATGATTGTGCCAAGACCCTTAATGCGGTCAGAAAGAGCTATTATTAGGAAAGGCTCAAGGGAGACGTACTCAAATATGTCACAGAATGTTTGTCTTGTCAACGCATTAAGGCTAAACATGTCAAAATGCATGGGAAATTGCAACCACTTGACATTCCACAAATGAAATGGGAGTTCATTAGTATGGACTTCATTGTTGGACTACCCCAAGTTCAGGGAGGATATAACTCTATTATGGTTGTAGTAAATATGCTCACCAAGGTATGACATCTCATCCCTATCAAGACGAACTATAAAGCTTCAGACATCGTAAGATTATTCATCAAGGAAATATTCAAGCTTCATGGGTTACCCATAAGAATCATTAGTGATCGTGACTCTCTTTTCACATCACACTTCTGGAGGGCTATCTTTGGGGCCATTGGAACTCAAATCTGTTTCAGTACAGCTTACCATCCCCAAACTGATGGTCAAACAGAACGATTCAATCAAGTCATTGAAGATATGCTTAGGGCTTACTGCTGTCGAGAACCCAAAAAGTGGATTTAATACTTACCACTGGTTGAGTTTGCCTACAATGCTTCTTACCAACAGAGTATTCAGATGACACCTTTCCAAGCATTGTATGGGCATGATTGATGTACCCCTTTGAACTTCTTGGATCCAACTTTGAGGGTAGAAACTTCAAGGCAGATGTTGGAAGACATGGATGATCAAATCAAATCACTAAGACAAGACATTCAAGCTACCAAGGATAGACAGAAGGCCTATGCTGACTTGAAATGGCAAGGCAGATCCTTCGTTGAAGGTGATATGGTCTTCATCCATGTATGCCCTAAAAAGAGTTCATTGTCCTTGGGAGAGTACAAGAAGCTAAGTCCGAGGTATTGTAGACCTTATAAGATCACCAAGTGCCTAGGGTCTAATGCTTACAGACTACAGCTGCCCACAACTCTAAAGATTCATAATGTATTCCATGTTAGCCTATTGAAAAAATACCTACCTAATTCGAATCATGTACTTGATGATCAACAGATTGTAATGCCTAGCCAAGGAGTCCTTGAGCTATGGCCTGATAGAATACTAGATGTTAGGGAGAGGCATTTGAGATCAAGGACCTTGAGAGAATACATCATCCAGTGCAAAGATTATCCAAAAGAGGATGCCACCTGGATGGACAAAAATACTCTCAACCAATAATACCCCTAGGTCTTCTCGAGATGAGGATATCTCGATTCCTCTAAGGGGGAGAGGATATAATATCCCCCATGCCCCCCCCCCCTCGTGCCTCCCCCCCATGAGAACCCCCCTTTAAAATTTTTTTTTAAAAAATACTCTCTCCCCTTGCCGATTGCACGGCGGGGAGAGAGAGAGTGTGTGTGTGAGTAAAGAGGAAGATACGAGGGCATGCAGCCCCCAGGTGGAGGGGTGACGGCCATTAGACGGCTGTCTTTCCCCCCCCTTACCACCCCCCTCCACCATATAAAGTAGCGCTCCCCCTGGTGGTCATCGACAATAGCCCCCTCCCTCGGCTTGACAGGCAGCACCCCCCATCCGACAGCAGTAGCCCCTCTCCTCCCTCGTCAACAGACAGCCTTCCCCCCTCCCTCGTCATCAGAAAACCCCCCCTCCCCTTGTGATCATCGCTGAGGGAGAGAGAGAAGAAGAAGAAGAAGAAGAAGAAGAAGAAGAGGAGGAGGGAGAGAGAGAAGGAGAAGGAGAAGAAGAAGAAGAAGAAGAAGAAGAAGAAGAAGAAGAAGAAGAAGAGGGAGAGAGAGAAGGAGAAGAAGAGAAGAAGAAAAAGAAGAAGAGAGAGAGAGAGAAGAAGAAGAAGAAGAAGAAGAAGAGGGAGAGAGAGAAGAATAAGAAGAAGAAGAAGGAGAGAGAGAGAGAGAGAGAGAGAAGAGAGAGAGGAGAGAGTGAGAGAAAGGGAAGCTTCTTCTTCCCCCTCCTTAAAGAGAGGTCACACACCCCTCTATATTGCCGAAAATACACCCCTCCCCTTCGTTATCTCTTCCTCCACTCAAGGAAAGGCGGCGAGAATTTTTCATAGGAGAGTGTGAGAACTCTATCACTCGTACATGCGTCTTCGAGTATGGCCCTGAAACGTAGTTCCACAAAGATGGCCGGAAACCCTGCAAGTGTGGATAGAGGTTCAAATCAAGGTGGCACCGCAACCGCGAACGGTTCATCAGGCATCAATACCACGGGAATCATGGCATCACTCCAAACCTTGGTTGCTCTATTATTAAATTGTAGGTTATAATTATCACAGTGAAAAAATCATATTCACATGCATCACATTAATTGCGTGTTTGATAATTTCATAGGTATGAACTTAGTTGTGATGTATGTAACGAGCAAGATAATTTTCGTTGTAAGATGACATCATAATAGGTGAAATTGATTAGATAGTTGCATCGTAAATTACCAAAAACGTCTTGCAAGAATTCTTGCATAAAGTGCATTGTTCCTTGCACAAGTTCTTGCTTAAAATGCATTTCAGAGGACATTGAAGAAACAAAGTGCATCTCCATATCGTAAGATGGATGTAAAAAAACTGCAGAAAGATTAAAGTGCAGTTAGACTCATACAATGATCACAGAAAGTTAGATCATTCAAGAAGGTTATAGATCGTGTAAATAATTACATAGAGTATAATGTTAAGATTGCATGCCTAGAAAGTACCTTCGCATGTGTGGCATAAAATAACATATGGATTATATCAAAATTGTAACCATTGAAATGAAGGCATGGCATTACGTCGCGTGCATTAAAGTTGTTGGGAAAATTCAACGTTGTTTGTAATTTACCAAATGGAACTGAGATCCATGAATTCCATGTCAAAGTCCTTGGTGACTTCAAGAGGGATAGGTAAAAGCTTAAGCGTCTATGAGTATTATTAAGAGGACTTAAGAAGATTATACTTAAGACGGAGTAGGAACTGTTCTAAACAGAACCATCTTGACCAACCATGGTCAAGGGGATAGGAAATCTTGATCAATTAAGATCAAAGATAAAGGTACATAGGTACTACAAGGGATCTAGGAGATAACCAGCAAGTTGACCAACCAAGGATAGCGGGGTTGTCCATGATCTATCTTGCAAGGAGACCTAAGGTAAGGATAATTAGGGTCGGTAGGGTACAAACCCTAAACCAAAAAAAGGGGGAAACATGCAACCTAGCTTGCCAAGCCCTTGGAATCTCGCCAAGTCACGAATGATCTAGGATCGAATGCTGGGAGCATCGGGAGAAAGGAATCACACCTTAGCAGTTGGTCGTACGAATGACCACTGTAATGATCGTGATTGTACACTTAGGTACACTGTTTGAACTTCTTTGCTCAAGGAACTAATTCAAGGTGAAACACTTAATGCTTTAGGTTAAAAGCCTAGAGGGAGAGACAGGTTTAGTTACCTCCGACTGCCTACCTAGCCCTATCCAAGGGGGTTGTTAGCCGTGCCGGGTATATGGACCAAACCCACCGTGAGGGGTCTCTCCGTGGGTGCTGCTTGGAGCGGGAGGACGCTTGGGTGCCAGGGGAGGCTCTGGCTGTAAATTCCTTGCCTCCGGATCCCGCATAAGAGGCCGACGTGACTCGAGATGGGATCTCAAGGCCCGTGTACTAGTCTACGAGCAGAACTTGGAGCAACAATCCTGTTGATTGCTAGGATAGCCTTCAGGCATGATACTTGATGTATTCCGGGACTATGATAAATAAAGATCAGATATTTGAAAAAGGAACTTGCTTGACATTGTTTTTGTGTCAGTGTCTAAGTTACGTGAAGGAACTTGTGTTTAAATTGACTAATTAAGGAAGCTGCTTTTGCATGTCAAACATAATGTGGTAGGTAATTAGATAACTAAGCAAACTGAGGAAAGTACGGTGGACGTGATGTGGGTCCACCGTCCTACGGAAGGGTGGTCCCGGTTAGCTGGGAACTGTTCTCAAAAGACGTGAAAACGATACTGTGAAGACCCTAGAGTCAGTAGAGTTAGAATCCCGATTTATGTTGTTTTAGGGGAGCAGAATAGGACTATGCCTTATGGACAGAGAGATTGAACTTTGCATCTCTCTCATTTCCCATTCTCCATGAACCAAGTTCAGCATAAATGTGCTTTGACTCTGTTGTTCCTATGCAAAGTGGGTCATCTAGAGCTCGACGCCAGCTACTTCCTAGAGACTTTGCTGATAGGAAAGAAACCCTAACTTCAGGTCGATCCTAAGTGGGAATGGCCGGACACTTCCACTCGGGCCAGACTCGGGAAGACCTAGATCGCAAACCCTATGACATTCCTTGGGAGTGCCAGGTGGCGCTTTCTAGACTCTCTTCCCGATGGGTTGCTAAGACGTGTCCCACAAGAGGACGAGCGGACACATTACACTCTCTCTTTGTGTGTAGCTCGACAGGGGAGTGGGCAGGGTATCATCTTCATCCCCGGGGGGGGGGGGGGGGGGTCTTTATAGGGAGGAGGAGGAGTGGTATCGAGGGGTGACACTAGCCTTCTCCTCACCCTCCACCTGGGTAGTCCAAAATGGCCCACCACCATGTAGGCTATCGTTGTGAGTTAGGAGAGGGATAGTGGGGGAGGGGGAGGAAGGTGGCACACGTGTGCCCCTCCTCCCACATCATCTTCATCGTCATCTTCTGGTTCCCCTCCCTCCCACCAATTGGTGGCATCAACATGGGGGGAAGTAAGAAATTTTAATGAAAAATTATATTTGGGGGGGGATTTATTACAAAAATTAACTCTAATGATTCAATGCATTACTTGCCACTACACCCAAGGTTCTAGCATAATGCAACAAACATCAATAAAGACTCAGTGCATACATGGAAAACTCAAAAGTGATGATACCAAGGTTTGCTACTACAACTACCTCTTAACCTATAGCTCTCTATCTCTCTCTCAATTTCTCAATGTGTGCAAAAAAGCTCTCTCTTCCCCCTTTCTCATCCTTTGTTTCTCTGTTTCTCTTCTCCATCCTTATTCTTTCACAGATATTAAAAATATTTTTCCTTTCTTTCTCTATTCCCCTAATTCCTAGTTATATAAAGACTTGTCTTTTTCTTCTTTTTTCCTTATTTTCTAAACCTCAATGTCTCAATCCTAATCAAAATACACTTCTCCTACTCTAATCAATGCACACAAAGCTTCCTAAACCTAAACCAATCCACAAGAGAGATCAAATGGCATTTGACTCCCTCGCTTCCTACCTGAAACTAAGCATCATTCCGAAGATGAACTCCTACTCTATCACTTAATTTGGAGCACATAAGCACTCAAGCTTGAATATGTGGGTCCCAACAACAAAACCAAAATGTTGGCACACTCATAAGCACACTGTCAAGACCCATAGACCCCTTATTGCTTCAAACATTTCAAGCCGAGAGCTATGCCTACCTCTCACATAGCTTTGCATACTCTCCCACACACAAATGTAGTGAGCTTACATTTGAATTCGATCGAGTTTCCTCCTCCCACGAATCCGTCGTGCCGGTAGCTCCATGATCCAATATGTGCTCTCAAACAAGATCCATCTCGAAGCTCCAATCTTTGACCTCAATAGCTATGTGCATGAGAAAGGAGAGGAGAAGATAAAGATAAAGAGAGGAGAAGAAGAGCTTCTCCAAGGTCCCTTGCTCTCTCTCACACTCTCTCTCATAGACAACAAGGAAGCAAGAGCAAGAAGTAAGAAGAGAGCAAGTTTGGCCACACACCAAGAATAATCTTCTCCATTTACTTTTTGACTTTTATACATGCCATATCTCCTCATTGGGCAACCATCCCCCTTTTTAGTCTCGCCTTTGTCCATTCCTTTGCTCTTTTTCCTCCTCCTTCCTATTAGCATGGCCTTAGCCTATGCCTTTCATTCTTCACAACTCGCACATGAGAGATGTTGAGATTCAAGCTCATGTTCACCATCACCGACTCTACCTTGACAACTATAGTCTTAGCTCTCATCATCTACCATGTGTGTTGTAATAAATGAGTTGGAAACTCAACCATAGTTAGTGACATAGTTAGTTAGTGACCTAGACTATTATTTAGTGTGTGACTAGGCTTTAGTCTATGGAGTTCTGAATAATAAAAAAAGGTGAAGAGCATGAGAGTAATCTACTCTCTATGTGTGGGTTTCTCTCAATGTCTGTGTCTTTCTCTCCCCCCTAAAACTTTGACATGGTATTAAATCCATGAAGCAATGAAATTGTGAGCCTACGAGCTTGGCATTGGAGTCACAGAAGTTGAAGCTTAAAGAGAAGAAGATTGAAGTGGATCTACAAGAAAAGAAAGCCATAGCCAACAGTTGAAAATTTGAGTGTGTCTTGCTTAAGGCCTATTGAGGCATTCCAAGTGGACCTATTGACATGTATTGGAGCCTTTGAATGAGCCTACAGTGACCAGCATGACATCAGTTGAAAAGCATGACACTCTCATATTTGCACCTATTTTTTTGCCTATAATTATTAGTATTTTCCAGCCACCATCAAATGATTGGCATTGGCATACTTAAACATCAATGGATGTTTGACAAGAGCATAGTAGCAGTAGGATATATGTGAGTATCTTGAGAGTGAAAGGAGGTGCATTTGTTTAATGTATATGACAAACAAGGTGCTATCATAAACTCTAGCTTGTACTTGATAAGTTGAACTCATTGAAGCTTGAGTTGTTGGCCATGAATTCTTGGATGATGCCACATGATTGTGGGATGGTTTATGAAGGTTATGAAATGTAAATGCTCAAAGTATAGATAGATTTATTGCTAGTTACAGTAGGTCTTAAGATGACAAGTTCAACACGTGCGGACATTAATGATGGACCGCCTGGTTAGATGGGTCCACACGTCTACACTTAGCACGTCGGTGGTCATTATGACTCTCACATGGCCACTAACTCATTACTTATTATATTCAAGTTGTTACACCTATTTACAGCAGCTGGCATAATTATAGCGCCAGTCGACTAGTGTAGTCGGTTATGCATTGTTTGACTTAGTAGGCCACTTTTCTTTATGTTGTATCTTATCTATACTTTGTGTACATTGTAAAGTGTGTGGAAGAAGAAGAAGAAGAAACCAGCAAATGTTTTGGCCTCCATCTCTCTTCTTGTCTCTTGAGTGAGCTTCTCCTTGTGCATTCTATGTGTGTTTGGCGCAACATCTTGAGCAAGTCCCCCCACCACGCGATTCGTGACATGGTATCAGAGCCACGCCACTAAGAGAGGCTGATTTCGAAGGCTGAAGTGAAGGAGAAGAAGCAAGGTTCGAGCAAGCAAGCCATGGGTAAGAAGCTCTCCCATTCTTCCACTCTTTCTCTTAGATAGTGCCTGCGGAGGTACCGGAAGCAGGATCGAACAAAAAATCTTAGATTGCTGTGAGATTTGGTGTGCGAGCAGAGCACTGTATATTATGTAGCTAAGACCTTTAGGGCTTATCCGCAGTTATTTTGGGCATCTAAGGCCGTTTCAAGCCTCGTTTTAGAGCCGCAAGGTTGCGGACAGCAGTTTCAGGGTATACTGTGATTTCGGTTGTATTGACCGAAAGTGGGTGCATAGGTTACAGATTGCAAATCTATAATTTTTGAGGTGTTTGCAGAAAGAAAACATATGGTTTATCTGTAAACAGGTTGCAGATTACATGTACTATTGAGCAATCAGTGAAAAAGGTTGCTTGCTGTATTACTGTGCACGTGTTGTGGAAGATTGCAGAAGACTAGTTTGCTGTGCTATATCCTTGTTTGTGATAATGGCAGAGAACAGTTGAAACCCCATTATTGAGAAGCTCGAAAGAATAACTATCCTTCATGGAAGTTCCGTGTGACAAACTTCCTCATTGGAAAGGGCCTTTATGAGTTTGTCTCAGGTGAAGAAAAGGAGCCAGAGCTGGGTATCCCTCCGACTGCAGATGAGTTAAAAGCATGGAAAGAGTGGAATGCGAAAGAAAAAAAAGTGATGTACTGGCTATCTGGAGTAATTGATAATACTACGCTGGGACATATCAGGAATGCAGAAACTTCACATGCAGCTTGGATGATTTTTTAGAGTATGTTTTCAGTAAATACAAAGGCACAAAAGATTCAACTCAAGCAAGAGTTGAATGCCTTGAAGAAAGGGAAAATGTCTGTCAATGAGTATGTGTTGAAGGTGAGGAGCATTGCAGATGCTTTAGCAATGATTGATGCAATGCCGGATGATGATGATTTGGTTTCATTCACTCTGAGTGGCCTTAACAATGAGAAAGCATGGAAATCATTTGTTACTTCAGTATATGTACGGAAGCCATTTCCAGATTTTGATGAGCTGATCTCTCTCATGATTACTGAAGAGATCAATATGCGGGGTGATTCCTCTGAAAGAAATGGTGAACAGGTCCAAGAATTTTACTCGAGTTCAGGAAGGGGACGTGGTAGATCCTCTTTAAGAGGTCGTGGTACAGGACATGGTAGTGACAACCAACAAAACAGATTGAATCAGCAATTTGGTGATATGCAGGTTTCAAGAGGTCGTGGTAACTTTAGAGGCAGGGGGAGCTTTAGAGGAAGAGGTGGATGACAGAACAGAGGTTCTAACAACTCTGGTATTGTGTGTCACTACTGTGGCAAAACAAGTCATATTGCAGCCCAATGTTATGCTAAGAAAGATGATATTTGCAGTGGTAAGTTGCAGCAAGGAAACTACGCATCGTCTTCACGACAGAATGAAGACAAAAATAAATGTCTGTTTGTTATGCAGCATATGCTGAATGCTGTTATAGGAAAGGGAACACATGATGATGTTTGGTATGTTGATTCAGGTGCATCCAATCATATGACCAGCCATGCAGAATGGTTTGGAGAGATGCAGGATTTGCAAAATACAGGTTATGTGTAGACGGATAATGATTCATGCCACCCAATTTCACACATTGGAAAAGTTCCCTTGTCCTTGCATGATGGCAAGACAAAGAGTCTTTCAGATGTATTACATGTGCCATCTATTACAAAGAACTTGGTATCAGTCGATCAAATGGTAGAGCAAGGGCTGCAAGTCACATTTAATGCAAAGGGCTGCTTTGTAGAAAACTTCAATGATAAGTGCAGGTTGGTAAGGGAAGTAGAGTTGGACGTATGTTTACTCTGGATGTTGGAATTCCTACTATGAATGTTGTTATGTATGCTAAAGGAAAAGGTGTTATTGCAAATATTGAAATTTGGCACAAACGCATTGGACATGCAAATGTACAAAGGTTGAAATTAATGCAGTCCAAAGGGTTGGTTACAGGTTTGCCTACATTTAGAGTTGTAAAATTTCATAAGGTATGCGAAGCATGTCAGTTTGGTAAGCATGCAAGACAACCCTTTTCACATGACAGAGATGTAAGCAAAAATATCCTTGATGTTGTGCATACAGATATTTGGGGGCCTATACAAAATGTATCTCTTGGAGGCAGTTCATACTTTGTCACATTCATTGATGATTGTTCTAGAAAGTTGTGGGTATATTTTATGAAGAAAAAGAGTGAAGCATTTGAGCACTTTAGAACTTTCAAGGCTGCAACTGAAAGAGAAACAGGCTTGAAAGTAAAGTGCTTGAGGTCAGATGGAGGGGAGAGTACCTCTTGAATGAGTTCAGTGATTTTCTGAGGTCTCATGGGATAAAGAGACAGTTCACATGCATGTATACCCCACCGCAAAATGGGGTTGCAGAAAGGAAAAATAGGCATATTGCAGAAGTTGCACGCGCCTTGATGGCTGAAAAGAATATGCCTAAGCATTCTTTGTCTGAGGCTATTCATACTGCTGTTTATATTATGAATAGAACTCCCACAATTGCAGTTCATGGGATGGCTCCTGAAGAATGCTTTACTGGCAAGAAGCCTGATGTATCACACTTGAATATATTTGGCTGTGTTGCATATGTTCATGTGCCAGATGAGCTACGAAAGAAGCTTGATCCAAAGGCAGAAAAATGTATCTTTATTGGATACTCTTTAGAGCAGAAAGGGTATCACTATTATAACCCTGTCACATGTAAGTTCAAAGTGAGCAGGGATGTCATCTTTGATGAAATGAGCAGTTGGTATGCATCTAGTGGTGATGCATTGGATGATGATGATGATCATGACACTCATGTGTAGGCTGAAAAGAAAGAATCACGAACTCTTAGTGGACCAGAGACATCATCTGGTAGTCCTTGGTCTGGGAGACTAAGGAGTAGCTCTACATCTTCAAGTGCATCTAGTATCACTACAGGTAAAGACAAAGGAAAGAAGAAAGTGTCAGATGGCATTGATGCAGTCCTTGATGGAGAATCCAGTGGCTCAGAGAGCTTGGATGATGAGCTTGGTATTCCTTCTGTCAGGACACCAGGTGTACAAAGAGCTCATAATAATGCAAAGGCTCCATTGAGTGATCCGGTGGTACGCAGATCTAGCAACGTCAGATACCCTATTAAAAGATTTGGTTTTGAAGGTTATGCAGCTCACCATTATGCTTATATGGTGAAACTAGTTGAGGATGTTGAGCCCACTTATTTTGAGGATGCTGTTGGTCATACTCATTGGGATGCAGCAATGGATGGGGAGATGGGTGCATTAGAGGCCAATAAGACTTGGGATCTAGTATCATTGCCGAAGGGCAAGAAAGTTATTGGATGTAAGTGGGTTTATAAGATTAAGCACAATGCAGATGGTTCTATTAGTAGGTACAAAGCTAGGCTGATTGCAAAAGGCTATGCCCAGACATATGGCATAGATTATGAAGAAACCTTCAGTCCAGTTGCTAGGATGGCAACTGTCAGATGTGTGATTTCTTTGGCAATAGCTAAAGGTTGGAGGTTGTAGCAAATGGATGTGAAGAATGCCTTTTTGCATGGTGATTTGCAGGAAGAAGTGTACATGGATCAGCCAGCAGGTTATGAAGATTTAGAGCATCCCATGTATGTGTGCAGGTTGAAGAAGGTGCTCTATGGGCTCAAGCAGTCACCTAGAGCATGGTCTGACAAGATTAGAGAGTATCTTTTCAATATTATCCTTTATGTTTCTGATGTTGATCACTCACTTTATGTGAGAAAGGGAGATGCAGGTTTGGTCATCATAGTCATCTATGTGGATGTTATTACAGGTGATAGTGATAGTGGGATTGTTGAAGTCAAGGACTCTTTGAAGAAGAAGTTTGAGATGAAGGATTTAGGTGAGATAAGGTATTTCCTTGGCATTGAGGTGATCAGATGTGATGATGGTATATGGCTGTCCCAAAGACAGTATGGCTTGGATATGTTGTCCAAGTATAGTATGACAGCATGAAAACCACTTTTAGTCTCATTGGAGCATAATCTAAAGTTGAGTGCTGATGTTGGGGATGAGATAGAAGACCCTATTATGTTTAGGAGAATAGTGGAGAGTTTGATCTACATGACCATTACAAGGCCAGACTTGAGCTACGCTATTAGTCTTGTGAGTCAGTTTATGTAAGTACCTAGAAAGCCACATTTGGATGCAGTCAGACGCATATTGAGATATGTGAAGTTCACATTACATTATGGACTTTTCTATGAGGCAGGTACAGATGTACAGGTGTTTGGATACACAGATGCAGATTGGGCTGGTAGTATGTCTGATAGAAGATCTACCAGTGGATACATGTTCTCTCTTGGTAGTGCAGCAGTTACTTGGAGCAGCAAAAAGCAATCTACAGTTGCTTTGTCGAGTACAAAGGCTGAGTATAGAGGTGCTGCTGTTGCAGCATGTGAGGTAGTATGGCTGCAAAAGTTATTGGCTAATTTAGATGTGTAGGTGGAAGGTCCAGTTGTCATTTATTATGACAACATGAGCAGTATACAGTTGGCTAGGAACCCTATGTTCCATGCCAGGACAAAACATATTGAGGTACACTACCACTTTGTGAGAGAGAAGATACTAGCAGGTGAGATTGACTTGGTGTATGTCAGCACACAGGATCAGATAGCTGACATCTTCACAAAGGCATTGGGTACAGAGAAGCTTCAAAAGTTTCGAAGCTTACTTGGAGTTGCAGAGATGCAGTTGAGCTTGAGGGGGAGTGTTGAGATGACAAGCTCAACACATGTGGACATTAATGATGGATCACCTAGTTAGATGGGTCCACACATCTACACTTAGCACATTGGTGGTCATTATGACTCTCACATAGCCACTAACTCATTACTTATTATATTCAGGTTGTTACACCTATTTACAACTGGCATAGTTATAGCGCCAGTCGACTAGTGTAGTCGGTTATGCATTGTTTGACTTAGTAGGCCTTTCCTTTATGTTCTATCTTATCTATACTTTGTGTACATTGTAAAGTGTGTGTCTTGAGTGAGCTTCTCCTTGTGCATTCTATGTGTGTTCGGCGCAACATCTTGAGCAAGTCCCCCCACCACGCGATTCATGACAGTAGGGTCTTGGTTGGTTACAGTCAATGGAAAGGATATGTCTCATCTTTTCTTGATGTATATGTAACCTGTGATGGCCAATTGACACATTTTAGTAGTCCATCGGGAGTCTGATCTAAAAGACGCTGCCTGGCACTCCCACGGGATTTCACAAGATTTGTCAGTTAGCGACTTTCAAGTCTACTCCGCAATGAAACATATCGGCCAACCCTGGCACTCCCACGGGATGTCACAAGATTTTTCAGTTAGCAACTTTCAAGTCTACTCTGCAATGAAACATATCGGCCAACCTTGTTAGGGTCGACCTAAATCTTACTGGGTTTCTAATGGTCAAATCATTCTACAACCTTCTAATGTCAGATGATCTCCTTTGCATAGAGCATCTAAAACAAAGCGGATTCATATCACACCTCGTTTAAAGAGAATGGAAAATAAGAGGGATGCACCACTCGACCTCCCTATCCATAGGGTAAAATCCCTTTCTGGTCCCCTAAAACGATATGAGCCAGTGCTCTATACTACATTAAGTACGATCAATACGTCATTGTGGTTTGAATGTTGAGAAGCCTCCCAGTTCTTTGGGACCACCCTCAAACTTGTCGGAGGTTTCACCCACCCACTTCCCTTGATAGCTTTAGTTTTCTACTTACCTAAGGGCACATTACTGGTAACACATACAAGCAACTTCCCTAATTAACCCGTTAGTCATATGTTTCTTTACGTAATCTTATGCACTGACATGAAAAAAATGTAGACAATTTTCTTGAAAGTAAACTTTCTATTAAAATTTCAATTGAGATACAAATCCTGTCCCTAGGACAATTCTCGCAATCCATAAAGATGTGTCTTATTTCCTCCAAGTTTCTATCCTTACACTAGTAAATAGGGCCTCGAGAATCCATCTCGAGTCACATAGACCATTTGAGTAGGACTCGGAGGCAGGGAATTTACAGCGAGATCCCCCCTTAGCATCCAAGCATCCTCCTATGATTAAATTAATCCACGAAGAGACCTCTCATGGTGGGTTCGGTCCACATTCCCATCACAGTTATTTAGAACCCCCCTTGCATAGGGTTGGTGGCCAACTACTGGGTGTGGCTTGATGCGCCCCTCCAGGAATTTAACCTAATTCATTTTACAAGATTCTTATGAGAGCTTTGGTCTAACAATCCTTTCACAAACACTACTCCTAAAATTTACAATCACAACCAATAATGTGGGTAGGTGCTCAAAACACATGCTAAGGTGGAGTTCCTTTTGAATGCTTAGCATTCAACCTTTGAATTTTCCTTGCCTTGATGAGATTGGCCATGATGCATATGCATCAAATCCTCGTTGTTATCATCCATATCCGTTGTGTGACTAAGGTATTCTAGGTACAAGTCCTCTTACTCTTGGATGAGTAATCTACACTTTATCCCTTGATTATCCTTGCAATAGGAATTGCAATTGGTCTTTACTAAGCATTACCATCCCCAATATTATCCCCAAAAAACCCTACCCAATCCTCTAGGTTTAGAGTTTTCGTGTAAGTTAGATTAAGTCATCCTAGATCACTCTAGGCTCTATCTAGGGTCCCTTCTATTCTCATTATCTCACTTCTTTGTTTTCCTTGGAGAGATCACTATCAACTTCCTCATGTACGATAAGAATAACTCTACCGTAGTTTGGATGATCACCACTGTCATGGGATTTTATTTTTCCACGATAAACCCTAGTTTTCTATGAATAGTCACATGTATGTGGGAAACTATGCTATGGCAACAAGTGTGGAAAGAGAAATCAGTGGTCTTATGGGTCGTTCCTTAGATAGTGTTTCCATCATCTTGATAGCTGGGTTAGAACTATTGCTCTAAGGTTTACTTATTGATCAAGAATCCTTGGGATAGCCTAAGTGAGTTAACCTTCTTACTTGAAAATTTTTAAATAGTCTAATTATTTGTGACATTATCTCAAGCAGATCGGAGCTTGTATGTCTTTCAAGTATTTATTATTGTAGACACATTTTTTAATGCTTCAATGAACACAAGTAACCTAATTCATGCACATTGCAATCATGGGGTGTAAACACAATTTTGTGGAAAAAAGAAAGAATAATTTTGTCTCCTTCAATTCTTTCCTCTTTGCAAGTGAATTAGAAATTGAATACACTATTTATGCAAGCGAAGAAGAACTTAACTCTTTGCACATGCAATGAAGCAAGAATTAATGCTTTTTATGGATGCATTTATTTCTTGCAAAAATGGATGAAAATGTTTCTTTTTAAACTAAGATGCTTAGGATCCTGCCTTGCAATCATAAGATGCAACTTCCTAGATGCAAGTCTCCTTCATGATATTTTTTATGTAAAACATTAATCCTTGATAATCTGTAATGTGCCCGCCCCTCAAATGCGGGACACATCTTAGCAGTCCATTGAGAGGTCAATCTGGAAGATGCCACCCGGCAGTCCCAAGGAATGACACAGGGTTTTCCAACTAGGGTCTCTCGAGTCTGCCTCGCAATGGAACTTATCCGGCCGTTCCCACTAGGATTGACCTAAAGTCTGGGTTCCTAGTAGTCGGGTCTTCCTAACAACCTTCTAGCGTCGGTCTACAACTGCTCCACTTTGCGCAGATACAACTGGACCAAAGTAGACTCATACTACACTTGGTTCAAAGAGCATGAGAAACAAGAGGGATGCATCGCTCGACCTCTCTACCAGTAGGGCTTAGTCCCATTCTGATCCCCTAAAACGGTTTGAATCAGGGTTCTAGCCAACATTGTCTAAGGTCATCGTTCAATTTTTCCTAACATTTCTCGTTAACATTTCTTTTGAGGAAAACTCTCGGCTAACTGAGACCACCCTGCCGTAGGATGGACCCGACAGTCATATCCACCACGCTTCCCTCAGGGGTTGTTTTAGTTATCTAATTACCTACCACATTATGTTTGACACATAAAAGCAGCTTCCTTAATTAACCTGTTTATCACAGGTTCCTTTACGTAATTTAGGGCATAGAAACAAAGACAATATAAAACAAGATCAAACACTTCCTTAACTTAACTTCCGATTAATGTTTGTCTCCCGCCCATACAGGAGGATTAAGTGTCCCTTTCTGCCTCCGCAGAAATAATCCTTCCATATCCCGGAAATAAAAACCCGAAGGTTTATCCTACCAAGATTTTGCCTTGTAACTAGTATCAAGGCCTCGAGATCCTATCTCGAGTCACGTAGAACACTTGTGTAGGGTTCAGAGGCATTGGGATTTACAGCCAGAGCACCCCTAGCACCCAAGCATTCTCCTACGCCAAGTAATTTCCACGGAGAGACCTCTCGTGATGGGTTCAGTCCACATTCCCGGTGCGGATTCATAACCCCCTTGGTTAGGGTTTGGCGGTTCGCGGGGGGTAGCTAGCGTCATCCTTCCTTAATTATCCCTTTAGGAAATCATTCACAGTTGAAGCAACCAACCTAATAACATTTACTAGGGAAAGCATCCCTTTTGTTGCCATGGCAATTTATCCTTACAGTTCCTGAAAATATAATCACTTGGATATTCATCCAAAACCACAACCAATCCTTAAGTATCCTTTTGGAAACAATCAAGCTGAAACAACCAACCTAACATCCTTTAACTAGGAAAACATCCTTTCCTACTCCAGCAAGTAACCACTCTGCCTAGCAATCACTTTTTCCATCTTTAACAAGATTAACCTTTGTTAAAACCATTTCAACAGTTCCAAGCAACATGCTTAGCATAAATCAACTACCATAAAGTCTCCTCTCCCCCTTGGGTTAGGACTTCACAAGGTCAATTTAATAAACTCCTTCTAGATCCTTTAAATGATCTAAGTGGTCTTCCCCTTGATCCTGATTTAATAAAGGCTAATATTGTCCTATTTTTTCAAACATAGACAAGTTTGGTGGTTTGTACAACATTCCTGTTAAGGTGAAGTTCCTTTCCTGAATACCCTCAGCATTCTTCCTTAGGTCGATTGCAACCCGTAAGATCCGATACCTTGGGAATTGGGGTTTCCCCTAAGTTTGCCATTACTTGTAAGGAACAAGAAGCTACATAGTCGAATGCCAACTCAACTCGTGCTTTTCGAGTTATGGACTGGTGATCCGCCCTTTCCAATGACCTTAGCATCGACTAGGTCTTCATGGGAATTTTTCCCTAGATAGAATGTTGTTGCGCAACATTAATGAGTCTACATATTTTAAGTGTGATGATATAAACATCTAGAGAAAACAAGAGTTTGAGGAACCTGGACTTGATTCGCAGGAGTAGGGGCATAGTTGATGCTTGCCTCTCCATTTGCATCTCTCGTGTCTCTGGCTCCACTTATGATCGAGTCTCGTCACAATACTCGGCTTTGCTGCCACCATGGAGAACGCCGCCAAGATCTTCTTCTTCAGCTCTTCTTCTCCTTCCCTCTTCTTCTCTTCTTCTTCTTCTTCTTCTTCTTCTTCTTCACCTCTCTCTCTCTCCCTCTTCTTTTTCTTCTCTTCTTCTCCTTCTTTCTCTCCCTCTTCTCTCTCTCTCTCTCTCCTTCTTCTTCTTCTTCTTCTCCTTCTCCTTCTCTCTCTCTCCCTATTCTTCTTCTTCTCTTCTTCTCCTTCTCTCTCTCTCCCTCTTCTTCTTCTTTTCTTCTCTTCTTCTCCTAGTCTCTCTCCCTCTTCTTCTTCTTCTTCTCTTCTTCTCCTTCACTCTCTCCCTCTCTCCCTCTTCTTCTTCTTCTTCTCTTCTTCTCCTTCACTCTCTCCCTCTCTCTCTCTTCTTCTTCTTCCTCTTCTCCTTCTCTCTCTCTCTCTTCTTCTTCTTCTTCTCTCCGTCTCCCCTCTCTCTCTCTTCTTCATCTTCTTCTCTCCTTCTCCCCTCTCTCCCTCCTTCTGTCACGGCTAGGGGGGGCGGTGCCTACTGGAGGCCACGGGGGGCTAGAGGTTGACATGGAGAGGGCTGATACCAACAACAAAGGAGGGGGGCTGTCCAGGATGATGGCGGAGCGTGCTACAGTCAGAGGGGGGGCACTGTCCAGACGGAGGGGGGGACCTTGTTGCTGCTGAAGCCGAGGAGGAGGAGGCCACCGTTCTGACCACCAGGGGAGAGAGTGCTCTTATAAAGTGGGGGGAGAGGTGGTAAAGGGAGGGAGACGGCACCACCCTCCACCTGGGGGGGGACGCATGCCCCCTTTCTCTACCTCTGATGGGACCTCAAATGGGCCGGAACTAGCTATGGCACTAGCTGGACCTTATGCTCATAACAGACAAACACACCCTCACGGCCTCGCGGGCCAGGAGCGTCTATCTGCTAAAGGACAAACCGTTCTAAAGCCCAATCTATGTGTTTATAGTTTTATAGTCCAACGTTTTCCTTTCTATAAACTCCACAGAGGGAGAACCCATACACATTGGCAATGCCACGATAATCACATACATGGGAGGCAACCTCTCGGTGGAATCACCGCGGCCCCACTGCAGCTCTCCTACATCGCAGGGATTGGCCCCTTAATGCGCTGCTCAACATATAAACCAAACGAACAAACTCCACTCTTTCACTTTTAAAGTACTCCAGGAGATACCATGTGTCCTTACCAAATAATCCCCCAAGAAACGAATATCTATCCTACAGCTTGGGATGCCTTTCCACACTCAAGCATGGGTCATTGTCATTGAAAATAGGTGCTATGCATCCATTTCTTTTTATTCCGATACCATGGTTTACATGCACATGCAAAGGTGGATGATCCTAAAGTGCTCAAACATAATTTTCAATGAGACACGTGGTGTGCACAACCAGGCTTTTCAAATGCTTATTCCCTAACTCATTGTGGCGATGTAAGGATAGCACCGAGACAGCACTCGTGCTACTATCTGATGGGACCTAAAACGGTCCGGCACTGGCTCATGCACTAGCCAGACCTCTATCATGTGCTCAACAACCCCACAGCCTCGCGGCCAGGAGCGTGGATGACATATACATCATCTTCCTAAACATCTTGCGTTTGTATCACGTCTCGTAGTCCAACTTTAACCCAATTAACACTCCTCAGAGGGAGTCCCTAGCACATTTCCAAATAGCACGAAGCACAAATATAGGAGGTCCTCCAACGGCTGAATGCCGCTACCTCACTGCGACTCTCCTACACCTTGGGGATTGGCCCCTCAATGTGTCGCTAAACATATATAACATACGAACACAAACTCCTCTCTTTTATGATTCGTGTATTTTCAGGAGATATACCATGCTTCCTCACTTTACTTTCCCCCTTAGACCCAAAGCCTAGCCTACAACTTGACAACCTTACTCACTCAACGTTGGTCACGTTCCACTAGAAAGCAATTGCTATGCATCCAGGAGATATTGTCTGACACCTTTTAAATTCCATGCTTCATGCAAATTGTGAATGTCCACGTGCTCAAACAATTAGAAAAATCATCATTTTTACACATGTGAAAAACATTTCTTTCAATGATTTTAACTATTGCTCGTATGCGGCGTTGCATGAACCTAGCACCGAGAAACCCTCGTGCTACTGGGTCCTTAATCTTTAATTAACAACTGCTCTATATGATATGCATAAAAACCAGTAAGCTTTTCATCATTTCATTCAGCATTTACACACTTTTCATACACTCTACCCCCTCACCCGTTTAGGTTGTGCATCGTTGATCGGTTTAGGGTTCATTTTCCACATTTTTATTGTATAAAAAACCATAAAAACTCACTAAAACATAAAGGTAAGGCTGAAATGAGGCTAAAAATCATACTTCAGACCCCCCACACATCCACAAACATGAATCTTATTTTTTCTTAATTTTCGGCACTCAAAATCTATTTTTTCCCTATTTTTAGTGGTTTTTTCCTATTTTTCTTGTATTTTTTGCAATATTAAATGACTGGAAATTCAAAATGAGTTATGGGCTGTGGCTCTTAGGTTCATTTGCAGAAAAAGGACAAATTTAGTTGGTGTGTCTTATTATATTTTTCATTGATATCTCAAAAACACCCAATTTTTCTATATTTCGCGTGTTTTACGGGTTTTACACTATTAATTTCATCCACCACACTTATAATTTTTTTATTTTCTGATCATAAACAATTGGAAGACATTGCAAACAACATTATAATGCATAATCATCTCATGGGAACAATTATTCATGAAGCAAATTGCATAAAAACACCATTTCCTTTGTAAAAATGAGATTACCCTTCTTTGCGGGTTGCGGGTTTTTATTTGTCATATCTCGGGACTGATTTCCAGCCACCATTAATGCTCATGACAGTCCACAATCAGCAATCTTCAATCTTCTTACACCACGGAGCAATCCGCTCTTCATTGGACAAGCATCCATCATCCATTCTTCTTCTTCCTCTTCACCACATGAATCTGCCTTTAGGGGAGAGAGAGGGAGGAGAGAGAAAGACTGAAATCAGAATTCTTCACAGAGACCGTCAATGGAGGAGTGAAGCACGGCGATAGAGTCAGCATCCAGGGGGGATTGAAGCCCCATGATCATTGATGTGGGTTGTATTGAGCAGGCATGATGCCTCTCTCTCTTCCTAGCGCAAATTTTGGCGCCATGTTTTCTCACGTTTCCTTCATCTCTCTCTCTCCACGATTCTTCAAAATGCATTCCTTTTGGTTGGGGGGTTAAAATTCCCCCAAAGGGCACTCCCCCTTTGGTCCATGTTGTGTCCACCCTTTCAAATCTTGACCAATTCTTGGCCATTTCCCCGTCCGGACTTGGAATTGAGCTCTGAAAAATCTTGGGCGTCCGGCTTGGCATCTCGCATTGGCCGGTAACTCATGTCAACCTGCACGACTGTCTAAAAAATTATGAAAAATCAACAAGTGTCGCTCGGGCGCCTTTAAAGCACTTTGGCGCTTAAAATCGTCCTAGATCGAGCCGCCGCCTTCGACGTTGAATATTTTTCCCTTGATATTCGTAATTTTTAGCTATTTTTAAGCACTTCTCGGCACCAAAATTCCGCTCTCATTGGCGACCACAGGATAGGGCGACTCAGCTCGTCGAACCCATGAACGTATCTGCACATAAACAACCAAAGGAAGCATCAAGCTCATACAAAACAAATATGCAATAAAACACAGCACAATGCTCACCCTACCCCCTGACAAAACCAAGGCATGACATCCACAAGGAGTAGGCCTAGCATCATCTGATAGAAGATCGGAAGCTAGTCACTAACCAACTGCTCCAACACAGCCAAACTAAAAAGAACTGTCACAGAGGTTGTCCTAAGTGGTAGTCTGAACTACCTACCTAACTAAGGACAACACAACTAGGAGCTCCTATTAGGCGAGGACTCCTATAGCCTGATCAAGAAGTATTTCCTTTTAGCACATTTCTTCGTTTAGGGTTTCCATTTCCTATACTTGGGCATGTAAAAAGGAGGGAGCTGAGCGTAGTGACCCAAGGAGAACAGGGCATCGGCCTCAGGACCTGTCTCGGTACCCAAGAACCTACCAAGCCCTCGCAAGGCGACACTTAATCCTGTTTAACGATCACTTTTATTTTCACTCCAACCTTCCTCATTTTCCTTTTGCTAGCAAGATGCCACCCCTAGGAAGACAAGGCATCGGCCTTGGGTCTGACTCGTTCCCAGGAACCTACCAGGCCTTCGTAAGGCAATGATCAATTGCTTATAAATTTTTCTTTCTTTTCTTTTCTTTGATAGGGGTTAGAACCCCTTTTTACAAACCTTTGTATTTATTTATTTTCTTGAAGATATTCAGGGTTTTATTTCCCTTTATCATCATTTTTCTACTTTTGGCAGGCTTCTCTAACTGCCTCACAACTAACAAGAACTCCTAGAACAACTGCCTCTAGCAGGCTAGCAGAACAGGGTCACTAGAACTCCCTTCTAAAACAGGTCTTCCAATGCCTGACAATGTCTTGACAGGAGGCAATGACTACTCAGACCTCCCTCAAACATACTAAACCGAAATCTCGGGACTTCATGCCTTGGACATCCGTCCCCAATAAGAAACTAAAACCCCCTTAACAAGTACACAACCCCATATAACAACAAAACACAGTACTCATAAAGGATAGATATCACGTGGATAGGGCCACAAGAAGCGTCGATGCCGCGACAAAGGCTCCCTCCAGCTCCACGGAATCTGTCAAGCACAGGACTCAAACAAGAAACCATTAACTGCACCCGCACTAAACAGACAACTAGCCCTCTTGACCTAATGGAATAAAACACTTCACTACAAAACTGAATCGGCCCTCTTGGCCTAATGAAATTAAATATTCAAAACCTCGCAACACTGGCCCTCTTGGCCTAATGAAATTAAACAAAATAACACCTACGCATCCCTCCCTGGAAGAATCCAGATATACAATCATAAGCTCCTTTCCAAGGAGGAAAAACAGGCTCCTAGCCCTAAACTAAATGCATGAGGTTATGACCCATCCCTCCTACATAGATAGCAAGAGGCGTATGCATAATATGTCGTCTAATCAACCTATGGGTCCTAGATAATAACGGTAGATTGGTCTCGGCTACTCTTTGCATCACCCATATCAACCATCGTCTGCCATATATTGCATGCTCTGATAACATTCCCCACAAGCGATTGGGTCCTGTTGCATCATTGATCACAATACCCAAACTAGGACCACAATTAAAGAAGAGTTCTTCTTCATAAGCAAGATTTGCTAATGAATCCGCAAACTGATTCCAGTAACGTGGAATCAGCTGAAAAGACACTCTCTCAAACTCCTCAAGTAGGGTCGTCGCAGTCCGATGATACATACAAAGAATGGGATTCCTCACTGTGTATGTCCCATCTAGCTGATTCAGGATCAACTAGGAATCCCCTTTTACTAACAATCAACGAATACCACCTTGTTTGGCAATATACAGTCCCATAATCAAGGTTTTATACTCCGCCATATTGTTAGTGAATCCTACCCCGAGATAAGCAGCTAACTTAATCGTAACTCTACGTCGGGGATCTCGGATTACTACTCCCACACTTCCTTTTCTATTAGGGCCCCTAGACGCTTCGTCAAAATATAATGTATACGTCCATAATGGGTTTACACAGCCGGCCATCGCGAACTGCTCTATTCGTAGTTATGATAGTCAAAGTTTAGCATATTGAGAGGATGAACTAACGGCTCCATCCCACCTTCTTCATTGAAGTCGACAGGGATACTCGTCAACAGTCGTACACAGTGATGGCAAAAGACTTTGATCTCCCACACAAAGGTTCCGTCGTCTTGCTCAATCACTTTATACCCTTTGCTCCATAAGATGAGTTTCCCCTGATGGTATCTTTGCTCCAGATATGGGTGCTCCAAATAAGGAATTAACCGACCCATCTACCAGCTTTTAAGCTCTTCCGCAGGTCTCAGATAATCCCCAGCATGGACCTACAATGCATTTTCTTTGTATTAGCAGACTTAGAAATAGTAAGGTTTAATCTTATTAAGATTAACCTTATTGTTAAACTCTACTCCCTGTAGATCAGCTAATAGGGTTGTAGACCTATTCTTCCCTAACCTAACAATTTTGTAGGGCCCATCCCATTTAGGTTCCAACTTTCCTAGGAACAGCTCCCTACGCGCATCATAATATAAAACCAGTTGTCCTTTCTTAAAGGTGTACTTCTTCGCTTTTAGGTCATGCAATTGTTTCATGCGACGTTTAGCCACCTCTTGATGTAACATGCTTTTCAACTTAAGTTCATCTAGGTGTGCTAAGGTCGTAAATTGCTCTAATAGGGCGTCCTCATTACCCAAAGAATGGTTTATTGCGAACCTAATGGTCGGTAACTCAATTTCCAAGGGTAAAACGCACTCTTCACCATAAACTAGTTTGAACGGCATGTGGCCAGTGGCTCGCTTGAACGTGGTATTATATGCCCATACTGCCACATACAGCTTCTTATCCCAGTCGCATTTCTTTTCAGATACGACTTTCGATAGGATACCCACAAGCTGCTTGTTGGTACTTTCAACCTGCCCATTCGCCTGCGGATTATAAGGAGTCATTTTATTGTGCTTGATTTGCCAAGCCTCTGTCAAGCTTTTGATCACCTTATTCAGGAAATGGGTTCCACGGTCCGACACTAATTCTTTCGACGGACCAAAACGGCATATTATTTGCTCTAAAAGGAAACTAGCAGTTTCTTTAGCATCATCTTTTCTTGTTGCACGTGCTTCTGACCACTTTGTGAAGTAGTCTGTTGCTACAATAATATACCTCTTTTGCGCAGTCGACGACAGAATAATAGGACCCACAAAGTCTATTCCCCACTTCTCAAATGGAAGTATCGCCATAATAGGGGTGAGTGGTCTTTTCCTATTCTCTCGACTATCATGTCGTTGACAAATATCACATCTCTTAACATATGCAAACACATCCTGGAAGATGGCAGGCCACCAGTAACCTGCTCTTAAAGCCTTTTGTGATGTAAGCCGTCCAGCAAAATGACCTCCGCAAGCGGAATCATGGCACTCTTCCAAAATGAATGGCACCTCGTCAGGCATCACACATTGGCGATAGATGTCATCAACCCCTTGTCGATATAATGTACCTGTGATCAAGGCAAACTTTAATGCCTGTTGCTTAATTTTCCTTCTCTCAGCTTTAGATAGTTCGGTTCCAGCCTCTCCTGTCGATAAATAATGCATTATTGCAGCATACCAGGAGGGAATAGACGTCGTATCTATTTTAAATAACAACTCCATGTCACTACCTTCAGCCAAAGATTCTTTCAGCTCCCCAAAGTCCACAAGACATTCCACGATGCCTTGCAACCTTGGTGGCTTACTCCTGATTTCATAATCAAACTCCTGCAAAGTGATTAACCACTTCGTTAGACGATCAGGTGGCTGCAGCTTATTCATCAATAATCAAAGCCCCTCCGCATTCGTATAAAGCACAACTTTCTCATAGAGAATATAATGCTTGAATTTCTTGGTCCCAAAGACCATCGCTAGACACAACTTCTCCATGTATGTATAATTGATCTCTGAAATGCCCAATTTCCAACTAGCAAAGGCTATCGGATGATACCACTTTTCTTCCCAAATTTGGGCTAAACAGCACTGATACTATGCATGGTGGCTGCTGAAAATATATAGAACACCTCACCTCTTTTAGGTGCTTTTAAAACGGGAGCTTTTTCTAGCTCCTGCTTCACATCCTCGAATGCTACCTTACAAGGGTCACCCCATACAAACAAATAGCTAAAGGACAATAGATTTGTAAGCGGCAACGTTCTTTCTGCCAAGGCATTTATGAATCTACGGTAATAGCCAACCGAAGACAGAAAGCTATGAACTTCTTTCGGAGTGTGTGGTGGACCCATGGCAACTATGACTTTGACCTTCTTGGGATCCGTCGCAATTCCTACCGAACTGACCACATGGCCTAGCAATAGCCCATAAGGTACACCAAAAACACACTTCCGTGGGTTTAGAGCGATAAAAATTTGTCTGCAGCTCTCAAAGCATTTTCTTAAAATGATCAACTGCCTTTCTCTCACGGTGGCGGCCCCTAAGTCATCAATAAACACCTTCAACTCTTCAGGGGATATGTCACTGAATGTCTTATTTGCCGTTCATTGCCACGAACCAGGCGCATTGCATAATCCAAAGGCCATCACATGGTACGCAAAAAGTACCAAAGATAGTAATGAAAGTTGTTTTCAACTTGTCCTCTTCTGCAATTGCCATCTGGTTATATCCTGCAAAGCAATCCATAAACGAATATATCTCCCTACCCGCTAATTGATCCAAAATCTGGTCAATAAATGGCAACGGGTAGTAGTCCTTAACCGTCTACTTATTCAGCTCCCTAAAATCCACACATAATCGGATCTTATTATTTTTCTTCTTTCTGATCACAACTGGCGAACACCATTCCATGTGTTGTACAGGAAAAATCAACAAACCCGCTTTCCGAAGCTTCTGTAACTCTTCAAATAGCCCGTCCCTCAATTCAAAAGGCATACGCCTTACTTTCTGACATATAGGGCGGCTGCCCTCTTTCAACAGAATTGTATGAACAACCAGGCTGGGAGGATGCCCCTCAGCTCATCATAACTCCAGGCAAAGATATCGCAGAATTCTTGAATTAGGGACACATAGTCCTCCCTTTCTGCTGAACTGAGCATAGAACCTAATTTAATTGGCCGCGAATCATTTGGTGTATCAAGGTCTAGCTCGATAACATCTGCATCTCTTATTCGATCTTGGGCCTCTATTGGCTCGTTCAAAGTGATCTGATAGACATCTTCCGTGATGGATCCCTCTTTGGACTCATCACTCGATGATGTCTCACTGGCGAATAAATCCTCTAATGTCTCCAATTCTGTAGAAGATAGAGGAGCTCTCTCACTCTGTGGAGACTCAGGATAGGCATCAACCACCACGCGCTGGGCACCTCTGCCGAATATTAACCGACGGGCAGGTATATCCACTTGGCAGTCCGCTTGCAAGATCCAAGGTCGTCCAAGTAATACTTGGTAACTTGGACGCCCTGCAAAATGAATTACCCTAAAGTCCAACAGGCACTCTACATTTGCAACAATGACATGGACCTTAGTAATGCAGCCTTCCGGCTGTCTCAAACTATCATCTGCCATTCTGAGAATTGTGGAGGTATCTTTCTGGATTGCAAGACCCAACCTTTCCATCAGTTCAGAACTCATAATGTTAACAGATGATCCCCTGTCGACAATGGCATAATCTACTAATATCCCATCAACATAGGCTGCAACCCTTGGGCAATGCTTCTCAGCATGCTCGAACCAGTCATCACCAACTCGTGCAATACCCAAGGGTTCCACGATATACCCGGTATGCAGGATCTTTCTAAATTCCTTGCGTACTCCTGGAGAAAGCTTAATAAGCTGTAAAAAATTCACATCGGGCTTGACTTCGGAAAAAGAGCTCGCCAAATCGAATTCATGATAGTTCGATAGAGCTCACTTTTCACGCCAAACCATCCGCTCTTTAGGTCGTTGAACTGGCTTTACTACCTCTTTTTTAACTTTCACCTTCTTTCTCGGTGGTTCTTATCCTTCTTAACATCGGCTTTGCTCTCCACGGGCTTCAGAGGTCCCCCTTCCATGGCAGGATCCAGAACTTGCGTTCCTTTGTCACCCTGTTTAGGGTTTCCGTCGACATGCTTATCCTTCTCGGCCTCTCTACCCTTTTGACCTCTTGTAAGGATAGCTCGCAGATTAGAGGTTTCAGCGTCATTAGCATGCACAGCCTCAATCAAACTAACCCCACTACCACTAGGCAGCTCCTCCACTGTAGTCTTTGGTGGTTGGAGTATTTGTTTAGGCCCATCTTCTCGCTGGGAATCATTTCCTTGCGCATGATGATTAACAGGCCCTGGTTGCCGACTACCTCGCTGGAGGGAACTAATCTTACTCCTGCAAGTGGCTGCTAAATGGCCGGATTTTCCACAGATGTCGCACTTGACATTTGGGCAATTTCTTACATAGTGTTGCCCACCACACCATTTGCAGCTAAACCTCGAAGGTGCACCCTCATCTGGGTATCTACTTCCTATCAAATTTTGTTGTTTTTTAAGAAAGTTGACATCAACGGCTATTTGTCGATACTACAATGCTTCATCATGTCCTTAACTTCGCCAAGAACATTGGAAGCGCTCGACTCGTAGCCTTGATCAGTACCCTGTCGTTCCATTGGCCCAACAATTCGATTAGGCACCGGTTGTTGAACCGCAGGAATGGTATTAGGATTAACTGCCTGGCCTTCCCCATTTGGAGCCATTTGACTGCCCGTAGGCATCGACATGCTAGGGGGAGCTGGTAATAAAGGCACATTCTGCATCATATTCCCTCTCCCATTAGGATTAGCCAACGCTATCCCTTGGCTACCACTGCCATTGGCTATCGCCATATTATTTCCCAATGCTAGACCCATATTCAAATTGCCTCGAGAAGCATAAGCTGCTTGTAGTCGGGATTCCACCTCTTGTGCTCGTGTAATGGCAGTATCTATATCCCCCAAGGGGACACTACTCAACTACAACTGGATGTTAAAGTTCAAACCATGTAGGAAATATTGCAATTGGGCAGCTGCGGGGATAGGAATAGAGGTGTCCAACTTACGAAAAATCTCTTTTATTTTCTTTGCATAAGCACGAATATCCTCGTGTGGTTCTTGGCGGGTTACGTTGAGTACACGCAACCAATATTGCCCACCCCTTTCGGGGGCAAACTCCCTTCGAAAAGCTCCATAAAATGAATCAATATTCAATATGGTTCTCGCTTCTAAACCATGATACCATATGGCAGCTCTTCCTTTGAGAGTCATGTTGAAGAACATCATTAAATGTCCTTCTTCTTGGATGCGACAGTTAAACATCAGCTTTTGAAATTCCATGATGTGGAGTTCCGCATCTTCCTCAACTAGCCCATTAAAAATGGGTAGTGGGTAACCTAAAGCCGACAAATCCATCATTCCTGCAAAAATTGCAATAGGCTGCGCCATGATGGAAATTGGATTTGCACTAGGAATAGGGGACGGTGGGGTTACACCTCCCGCACTTGATGTAGACTGGCTTATGGAAGAAAGGGGAGCACTGGAGCTTCCACCTTCTCCTAACTTACTACTTGTGGCACCAAGACCACTAGATCCAATCCCTAGTAAGGGTTCAACACCGCTACGCTTAGGGAATACCTCCTAAAAATTTCAGCACGTCGCCTAGCTCTTTCGTCTCTCTCTTGCTTTTGGATTTTAGCTAGACAATGCTTATCGATGAATAACGGATCAATCTCAGTATCCTTTGGCATAAACTGCTAACTGGTCCCTAGACAACCACGATTCGAGGACCGCCACTTCTAAGCAGCTCCCGACAGACGCACCACTGATGGGACCTAAAACGGGCCAGCACTGACTCATGCACTAGCCAGACCTCTATCATGTGCTCAACAACCCCACGGCCTCACGGCCAGGAGCGTGGATGGCACATACATCATCTTCCTAAACATCTTGCATTTGTATCACGTCTCATAGTCCAACTTTAACCCAATTAACACTCCTCAGAAGGAGTCCCTAGCACATTTCCAAATACCACGAAGCACAAACATAGGAGGTCCTCCAACGGCTGAATGCCGTTACCTCACTACGACTCTCCTACACCTTGGGGATTGGCCCCTCGATGCGTCGCTACACATATATAACATACGAACACAAACTCCTCTCTTTTATGATTCGCGTATTTCCAGGAGATATACCATGCTTCCTCACTTTACTTTCCCCCTTAGACCCAACGCCTAGCCTACAGCTTGGACAACCTTACTCACTCAACGTTGGTCACGTTCCACTAGAAAGCAATTGCCATGCATCCAGGAGATATTGTCTAACACCTTTTAAATTCCATGCTTCATGCAAATTCTGAATGTCCACGTGCTCAAACAATTAGGAAAATCAGCATTTGTGCACATGTGGAAAACATTTCTTTCAATGATTTTGACTATCGCTCGTATGCGGCGTTGCATGAACCTAGCACCAAGAAAGCCTCGTGCTACTAGGTCCTTAATCTTTAATTAACAACCGTTCTATATGATATGCATAAAACCAGCAAGCTTTTCATCATTTCGTTCAGCATTTACACACTTTTCATACACTCTACCCCCTCACCCGTTGTACATCGTTGATCGGTTTAGGGTTCATTTTTCACATTTTTATTGTATAAAAAACCATAAAAACTCACTAAAACATAAAGGTAAGGCTGAAATGAGGCTAAACCTCATACTTTAGACCCCTCATACATCCACAAACATGAATCTTATTTTTTCTTAATTTTCGGCACTCAAAATCCATTGTTTCCCTATTTTTAGTGGTTTTTTCCTATTTTTCTTGTATTTTTTGCAATATTAAATGACTGGAAATTGAAAATGAGTTATGGGCTATGGCCCTTAGGTTCATTTATAGCAAAAGGACAAATTTAGTTGGTGTGTCTTATTATATTTTTCATTGATATCTCAAAAACACCCAATTTTTCCATATTTCACGTGTTTTACGGGTTTTACACTATTAATTTCATCCACCACACTTATAATTTTTTTATTTTCTGATCATAAACAATTGGAAGACATTGCAAACAACATTATAATGCATAATCATCTCATGGGAACAAGTATTCATGAAGCAAATTGCATAAAAACACCATTTCCTTTGTAAAAATGAGATTACCCTTCTTTGCGGGTTGCGGGTTTTTATTTGTCATATCTTGGGACTGATTTCCAGCCACCATTAATGCTCATGACAGTCCACAATCAGCAATCTTCAATCTTCTTATACCACGGAGCAATCTGCTCTTCATTGGACAAGCATCCATCATCCATTCTTCTTCTTCCTCTTCACCACATGAATCTGCCTTTAGGGGAGAGAGAGGGAGGAGAGAGAAAGACTGAAATCAGAATTCTTCACAGAGACCGTCAATGGAGGAGTGAAGCATGGCGATAGAGTCAGCATCCAGGGGGGATTGAAGCCCCATGATCATTGATGTGGGTTGTATTGAGCAGGCATGATGCCTCTCTCTCTTCCTAGCGCAAATTTCGGCGCCATGTTTCCTCACGTTTCCTTCATCTCTCTCTCTCCACGATTCTTCAAAATGCATGCCTTTTGGTTGGGGGGTTAAAATTCCCCCAAAGGGCACCCCCCCTTTGGTCCATGTTGTGGCCACCCTTTCAAATCTTGACCAATTCTTGGTCATTTCCCCGTCCGAACTCAGAATTGAGCTTTGAAAAATCCTGGGCGTCCAGCTTGGCATCCCGCATTGGCCAGTAACTCGTGTCAACCTGCACGACTGTCTGAAAAATTATGAAAAATCAACAAGTGTCACTCGGGCGTCTTTAAAGCACTTTGGTGCTTAAAATCGTCCTAGATCGAGCCGTCGCCGTCGACGTTGAATATTTTTCCCTTGATATTCGTAATTTTTAGCTATTTTTAAGCACTTCTCGGTACCAAAATTCCGCTCTCACTATCCTCTTAATTAAAATATAACAAACTCTATATCATGATATGCATCAGAAAATTAGCAATAATCAGCACGCAAATCACACCATTCAAACATCCCAACCCCCTACGTTTAAGTATTGCTTTCAGTGCATAGGTGTAGAGGTTCGTTTTGTCATGTTTTGATGTATAAAAAGCAATAAATCACAAAATTTGACAAAGAGATAGGCAAACTAAAGCTAAACCTCATGTTTTGCCACTACCATACATCCACAAACAATCCTTATATTTTTCCTTATTTTTCCAAGACGTATTTCTATTTTTCCCTTATTTTCTCTATTTTCTTGATTTATTTGGTAATAAAATATGCTATTTTCTGATTTTTCTTGTTCCAATCACTTCAACGTACTACCATTCAATTTATCTTCCATTTTTTCCCCATGGGAACAGATTTTACCCCCCCGAAACGGAAAAACTACCATTTTGTCACTTAAAATCCACATTTTGGGTTTACGGGAATTAAATAAAGCATGTAAATCATTGCAAAATCAGAATTTTCTAATGAACAACAATTAATCATGATGCAACCAGCACACAAACAAACTTTCATCCAATAAGAGCATAATTATCATCATAAACTATAAAAAATCCTTCATTTCCTTCATAAAAATGGACATACCATATTTTTACATAACCCGAGACGCCTTGAATGACTGCATAACCAGCAGACGGAGCCTACATTGCTCTCAATCCAATGTTGTACCTCAATCTTCAGCATCTCCATCAATCTCCATCACCATTTCCTTCATTCTCCTTCCCCGATTCCTCCTTCAAGATGGTACACATGAACAGCCCATAGGAAAGAGAGAGGGGGGAGAGAGAAAGACTAGATTCTGATCTCTTCATCCAGACAGTCATATCTCGTGCGAAGACCGGCAATAGAGTCAGCCAAGAGGGAGAAGTTGAGGCCCAGTCTCTGTTGGATGGGTTGCTCACATCCCGGAATTCGAGATCCATGAGGGGGGACGCATTTTTTGCCACCCTGTTCACGCCATCTTCTCCACGTTTTCTCCACGAAATGTTCATAAAAATTGAGGGGGGGGTTTAAGTCCCCAAAGGGCACCCCCCCTTTGGTCCTCTCAATGTCCACCTTTTCAAATCTTGGCCAATTTTTGGCCTCTTCCTCGTCCGGACTCCGTTTCAGCCTCTCTGAAAAAGCCTGCGCGTCCGTCTCGGCATCCCACACTGACTGGCAGCTCCTAGCATCCCTTACGGCAGTCAGAAAAATTATCAAAAATCCACAAGTGTCGCTCGGTCGCCTTTTAAAAGCCATCTTTCACATGGTGCTTAAAATCGTCCTAGCTGCAGCCGCCGCCTTCGATGTTAAATATTTTTCCCCTAAAATTTGAATTTTTTGGCAAATTTTAGGCACACCCCGAGCTCAAAACTCTGCTCTCATTAGCGACCATGGGATAGGGTGACTCAACCCGTCGAATCCCACAACAGATCTGCACAAAACAACTAAAGGAAGCATCAAGCTGATACAAAATAGATACATACTAAAACACAGCACAATACTCACCCTACCCCTTGACAAAACCAAGGCATGAAATCCACAAGGAGTAGGCCTAGCATAATCTGATAGAAGGTCTGAAGCTAGTCACTAACCGATTGCTCCAACACGGCCAAACTAAAAAGAACTATCAAAGAGGTCGCCCTAAGTGGTGGTCTGAACTACCTATCTAACTAAGGACAACACAACCAGGAGCTCCTACTAGACGAGGACTCCTATAGCCTGATCAAGAAATATTTTCTTTTAGCATATTTCTTCTTTTAGGTTTTTATTTCCCCATACTCGAGCATGTAAAAAGGAGGGAGCTGAGCATAGTGATCGAAGGAGAACAGGGCATCAGCCTCAGGTCCTGTCTCGGTACCCAAGAACCTACCAAGCCCTCGCGAGGCGACACTTAATCCTTTTCTGACGCTCACTTTTATTTTCGCTCCAACCTTCCTTTCTTTCTTCTTTTCCAGCAAGACGCCACCCCTAGGAAGACAAGGCATCAGCCCCGGGTCTGACTCATCCCCAGGAACCTACCAAGCCTTCGCAAGGCGATGATCAACTACTTATAAATTTTTCATTTCTTTCCTTTTCTATTTGTATAGGGGTTAGAACCCCTTTTTACACACCTTTGTATATATTTATTGTCTTTGAGATATTCGGGTTTTTTTTTCCCTCTCTATCTATCATCAGTTTTTCCTTCTGGCAGGCTTCTCTAACTGCCTCACAACTAACAAGAACTCCTAGAACGGCTGCTTAGCAGGCTAACAGAACAGGGTCACTAGGACTGCCTTCTAAAACAGGTCTTTCGATGTCTGGCAATGTCGTTACAGGAGGCAACAACTACTCAGACCTCCCTCAGACATACCTAACCTAAACCTGGGACTTCATGCCTTGGACGCCGGTCCCCAATCAAGAAAAGAAAATCCCCTACAAGTAAACAGACACATATAGCATAAAAATACGGTACTCGTAAAGGAGAGATATCACCTGGATAGGGCCACGAGAAGTTTCCGCGCGACATAGGCTCCTTCCAAGCTCTTCTTTAAACCTGTCTAGCATAGGACTAAAACAAGAAACCATTAACCGCACCTGTACTAAATAGACAACTAGCCCTCTTGGCCTAATGAAATAAATCCTTTCACTTAAAGAAAACAGATCGGCCCTCTTGGCCTAACGAAATAAAACATTTTACTAAAAAAAACTGATCGGCCCTCTTGGCCTAACGAAATAAAACATTTAAAACCTCATAAAACTGGCCCTCTTGGCCTAACGAGATCAAACAAAATAGCACCTACACATCCCTCCCCAAAATAGTATAGATATACAATAATATGCTCCTTTCCAAGGAGGAAAAATAGGGCTCACAACCCTAAGCTATATGCATAAGATTATGACCCATCCCTCCTGCATATATAGCAAGAGGCGTACGCATAACATGTTGTCTAATCAGCCTATGGGTCCAGGATAACAACGATAGATGGGTCTCGTCTACTCTTTGCATCACCCATATCAACTATCGCCTGCCATATATATGCATGCTCTGATAACATTCCCCACAAGCAACCGGGTCCTATCTCATTATTGATAGCAATATCCAAACTGGGACCACAGTTGAAGAAAAGGTCTTCTTCATAAGCAAGATTTGCCAGTGATGAATCTACAAACTGATTCCAGTAACGTGGAATCAACTGAAGAGATACTCTATCAAACTCCTCAAGTAGGGTCATGGCAGTTCGATGATACATAGAAAGGATGGGATTCCGCACTGTGTATGTCCCATCTAGCTAATTCAAGATCAACTGGGAATCCCCTTTTATTAACAACCGCCAAATACCACCTTGCTTGGCAATATGCAGTCCCATAATCAAGGCTTTATACTCCGCCATGTTTTTAGTGAATCCTACCCCGAGATAAGTAGCTAACTTCATCATAACTCTATGTCGGGGATCTCGGATTACTACTCCAACACTCCCTTTTTTATTAGGGTCCCTGGACGCTCCGTCAAAATATAATGTGTACGTCCACAATGGGTTTACACAGCCTGCCATCATGAACTCCTCTACTCGTAATTATGATAGTCAAAATTTAACATGTTTAGAGGATGAACTGACGGCTCCATCCCACCTTCTTCATTAAACTCAATAGGGATACTTGTCAACAGTCGTAATAAGCAGTGATGGCAGAAGACTTTGATCTCCCACACAAAGGTTCCGTCTTCTTGCTCAATCACTTTGTATCCTTTGCTCCACAGATAAGTTTCCCCTGATGGTATCTCTGTTCCAGATATGGGTGCTCCAAATAAGGAATTAACCGCCCCATCAACTAGCTTTAAGCTCTTTTTTAGGTCTCAAATCAGCCCCAGCATGGACCTGCAATGCATTTTTCTGTGTTTGCATACTTAGAAATAATAAGGTTTAATCTTATTAAGATTAACCTTATTTTTAAATTCTACTCCCTGCAGATCAGCTAGTAGAGCCGTAGACCTATTTTTCCCTAGCCTAACAATCTTGTAGGGGCCATCCCATCTAGGTTCCAGCTTCCCTGGAAACAGCTCCCTATGCGCATCGTAATACAGAACTAATTGCCCTTTTTTAAAGGTATACTTCTTTGCTTTAAGGTCGTGCAACTTCTTCATCCAACGTTTAGCTACCTCCTGGTGTAATAAGCTCTGCAATTTCAGCTCATCCAGGTGGGCTATGATCGTAAACCATTCAAAGAGTGAATCCTCGTCTCCCAAAGAGTGGTTAATTGCAAATCGTATGATTGGCAACTCGATTTCGAGGGGTAACACACATTCTTTCCCATAAACTAATTTAAATGGAGTATGGCCGGTAGCTCGCTTGAACGTTATATTGTACACCCATACTGCCACATACAACTTCCTGTCCCAGTCTCGTTTCTTCTCAGAGACTATTTTAGACAAGATACCCACAAGCCTCTCATGCCATGTTTTGAATGCCTGCATTTGCTGTTGATTGGGAACATCAGGAAGAACTGGTTCTTCTTCATTTCCTGCAACGAATTCCCAATATCCTTTTCCCATAAGGAAATTCGTCATTCTAAACTTCCATGCTTGGAAGTTGTTCTTGTCAAGCTTTTCAGTGACAATCTGTGAAAGAGAATCAGATGCCATTACAGAAGATTGCAAAAAATTCTGTCACTGCAAAAACCACAGCTTCACCCTCACAAGGGAAAATCTGCAAAACTGGCGAAAGTGGTATTTGACTACACAGTCACTTCCTAGTGACGATTTTGCAACAACAGGCAACAGGGATGATTCTGTAACTCCCAATGTCTCTGCGCACAAGCATACAATGCAATTTTTACAGTAACTATTCACCGACCCGTAGAACAGTGGCTGCACAGTATAAAACTGAGCCTTTTCCTGAGTGCGCGCAGAAAACTTCCGCCTCCAAAACAGGCCCCGAAATGGCCTCAAATAAAAAAAACAAGGTCGCCTAGGGCTAAAGCCTTTTCCCGCAGCATATACTGCCCTCTTGTTTCACCGCGAAGGGCGTCTCAACCTGAGACAATGCACTCCTGCACTTTCCGGCTGTGCTACCTGCAGAGATCTGCTCCCAAAACAGAAGATGAAAGCAACACTGCTGCTCTTACTAGAACACCGCGAGCTTGGCTTGCTTTCTTGAGCTCCTTACCACGAACAAGGCTCTGATACCATGTCAAGATTTTGGGAGAGAAGGAAGGAGTCTCGCTTGAAGCTTTCTTGCTTGCACAATGGGGGAAGACACACAAGGGTGGAGGCTGAAAACAGTTTTCCTCTTCTTAGTTGTGTAACCCAAAAGAACTCAAGTACAAAGAAATAGAAGAACCCTATATATGGGTCTCAAACCAAACTCAACTAACTAAGGTGGCATACTAACTAAGCCACGAACTAGAGTAGATAAGGATAGCTATCATGTAGCTATTATTCATGGGCGGTGTACCAACCGCGTCTGCAACTGACAAGTTGGTGACATAAATACACAACGGCCACCCTGGCGTATCACGAGTGGAGCTCGATATCTCAACAGTCTCACTACCAGACGGATCATCTGTTGTTTCTAATTCAGTAGAGGATAAAGGAGCTCTCTCACTTCTCTGAGGAGACTTAGGGTAAGCATCGATTATTACTTGATTAGCACCTCTACCTAGAACCACTCGACCGGCATGTATATCGACTTGAGAGTCTGTTCGTAAGATCCAAGGCCTACCTAGCAAGACTCGATACCTAGGAAGTCCTACAAATCTTATCACCCTAAAGTCCAAGAAGCATTCTACACTTGCGACTGTAACATGGACTTTAGTAACGCAACCTTCTGGTTGCCTTAGGCTATCATCAACCATACTAAGAAGGGTGGAGCTGTCTTTTTGGATGTCTAGACCCAACCTCTCCATCAACTCTGAACTCATGATATTGACGGAGGACCCAGTGTCTACGATAGCATGCTCCACTAATATTCCATCCATGTATGCTGGAACCCTAGGGCAATTCTTTTCAGCATGATCAAACCAATCTTCCCCTACTCGTGCTATGCCCAAAGGTTCTACAATATACCCAATACACAGGATCTTCTTGAATTCCTTGCATACTCCTGGAGATAATTTAATCAACTGTAAGAAGTTTACATCTAGTTTGACTTCGCAAAGAGAACTTGCTAAATCCAAATCATGATAGGTAGCCAAAGCTCTCTTTTCTTGCCAAACCATCCTTTCTTTTGGTCTCGGGACCGACTTTGGTGCTTCTTTTTTAGCTCTTGCCTTCTTTCTTGGCACTTCCTCATCCTTCTTAGGATCGACTTTTTTGTCAATAGGCCTTAGAGGTCCACCTTCCACACTAGGATTCAGGACTTGCGTCCCCTTACCCCCTTGCTTAGGGTTTCCCTCGACCGGTTTTGCATTATCTCTATCACCCTCTTTAGCCTTTTGGCCTCTTGTCACGGATCTTAGGTTAGAGGTTTCAGTGCCATTGACGCGTACAACCTCGATAAGGCTGACTCCATTGCCTTGTGGCAACTCTTCTATAGAGGTCTTTCCCCTTTGCAGTATTTGTCTTGGTTCATCATTTTGCTGGAGGTTATTACCTTGCGCTCTATGATTAACTGGACTTGGTTGTTTAATCCCTTGTTGGAGGGAACTAATCTTACTCCAACAGGTAGCAGCTAAGTGGCCCAACTTCCCACAAATATCACATTTAACATTTGGACAGTTTCTAGGAAAATGTTGTCTGCCACACCACTTACAACTGAATCTTAAGGGTCCACCCTCTTCAGGGGGTTGACTCCCTATGAGATTCTGCTGCTTCTTCAAGAAATTGACATCAACAGCTATTTTCCGATATTGTTCAGAAATCATGTCCGTATAGTGCTTTATCATATCCTTAACTTCACCAAGGATATTAGAGGCACTCGACTCATAGCCTTGATCGTCTATTCATCGTTCCATTAGCCTAACAATTTGATTGGGCATTGGTTGTTGACTCACAGGAATAATATTAGGGTTCGAAACTTGGCCTCCAACACTTGGTGGAGCCAACTGACTAGCCATAGGCATAGTCACACTGGGAGGAGCTGGCAGCAAATGTATATTTTGAACCATGCTTCCTCTCCCATTAGGGCTATTCATAGGTATCCCTTGACTTCCATTTATCAATGGTAAATTTCTTCCAGGTACTAGACCCGCATTAAGATTTATTCGAGAGGAGTAGGCCGTTTGTAATCGTGACTCTACTCATGCCCGCGTGATGGCGGTGTCTATATCAGCCAAAGCCACATTGCTCAATTGCACCTGAATATTGAAATCCAATCCATGCAAAAAGTATTGCAATTGGGCAGCCGGCGGAATGGGAATGTAAGTTTGTAACTTACGAAATACTTCCTTAAGCTTCTTGGCATAGGCTTTCACATTCTCATGGGAGTCTTGGCGTGTTACATTCAAAACACGTAACCAGTATTGGCCACCTCTTTCAGGGGCATGTTCTCCTCAGAAAGCTGCATAAAATTGGTCGATTTTAGTTATGGTTCCAGTCTCTATGCTATGATACCATACTGCAGCCCTTCCTTTTAACGTCATGTTAAAGAACATCATAAGATGTCCCTCATCTTGGATGCGGTAATTAAACATTAATCTTTGGAATTCACAAATGTGAAACTCCGCATCTTCTTCGGCTAACCATTAAAAATGGGCAAAGGAACTCCTAAAGCTGGCAAATACGGCGTCCCTGTAGGAATTGCAATGGGTTGTGCCATGACGACAATCGGATTAACAATAGGAGTTTGGACTAATGGTATCACACCCCCACTTGAAGTGGGTTAACTTGGGAGAGGAAGAACTTGCGCTTCCTTCTGCACCTAAAAAACTATGTGTAGTATTGGGTTACTAAGGCCATTCCTTTGAGAAGAATAGCGACTTACAATCTTCAACCGCCATCTAGCCCTCTTAGCACGTTCTGCTTTTTGTATTTCGGCTTGACGGTCCTTGTCAGAGGACATAAACCAACTTTTTGGTCCCTAAAGACCCTAAATTCAGGAACCACCACTTGTTGGCAGCTCCCGGCAGATGCACCATTGATGGGACCTCAAATGGGCCGGCACTAGCTATGGCACTAGCCGGATCTCATGCTCATAACAGGCAAACACACCCTCACGGCCTCACGGGCCAGGAGCATCTATCTACTGCTAAAGGACAAACTGTCCTAAAGCCTAATCTATGTGTTTATAGTTTTATAGTCCAACATTTCCCTTTCTATAAACTCCACAGAGGGAGAACCCATACACATTGGCAATGCCACGATAATCACATACATGGGAGGCAACCTCTCGGTGGAATCACCGCGGCCCCACTGCAGCTCTCCTACATCGCAGGGATTGGCCCCTTGATGCGCTGCTCAATATATAAACCAAACGAACAAACTTCACTCTTTCACTTTTAAAGTACTCCAGGAGATACCATGTGTCCTTACCAAATAATCCCCCAAGAAACAAATGTCTATCCTACGGCTTAGGATGTCTTTCCACACTCAAGCGTGGGTCCTTGTCATTGAAAACACGTGCTATGCACCTAGTCCTTTTTATTCTGATACCATGGTTTACATGCACATGCAAAGATGGATGATCCTAAAGTGCTCAAACATAATTTTCAATGAGACACGTGGTATGCACAACCAGGCTTTTCAAATGCTTATTCCCTAACTCGTTGCGGCGATGTAACGATAGCACCGAGATAACACTTGTACTACTATCCTCTTAATTAAAATATAACGAACTCTATGTCATGATATGCATCAAAAAATCAACAACAATCAACACGCAAATCACACCATTCAAACATCCCAACCCTCTACGTTTAGGTATTTCTTTCATTGCATAGGTGTAGAGGTTCGTTTTGTCATGTTTTGATGTATAAAAAGCAATAAATCACAAAATTTGACAAAGAGATAGGCAAAATAAAGCTAAACCTCATGTTTTGCCACTACCATACATCCACAAACAATCCTTATATTTTTCCTTATTTTTCCAAGATGTATTTCTATTTTTCCCTTATTTTCTCTATTTTCTTGATTTATTTGGTAATAAAATATGCTATTTTCTGATTTTTCTTGTTCCAATCACTTCAACGTACTACCATTCAATTTATCTTCCATTTTTTCCCCATGGGAATAGATTTTACCCACCCGAAACGGAAAAACTACCATTTTGCCACTTAAAATCCACATTTCGGGTTTATGGGAATTAAATAAAGCATGTAAATCATTGCAAAATCAGAATTTTCTAATGGACAGTAATTAATCATGATGCAACCAGCACACAAACAAATTTTCATCCAATAAGAACATAATTATCATCATAAACTATCAAAAATCCTTCATTTCCTTCATAAAAATGGTCATACCGTATTTTTACGTAACCCAAGACGCCTTGAATGACTGCATAACCAGCAGATGGAGCCTCCATTGCTCTCAATCCAATGTTGTACCTCAATCTTCAGCATCTCCATCAATCTCCATCACCATTTCCTTCATTCTCCTTCCCTGATTCCTCCTTCAAGATGGTACACATGAACAGCCCATAGGGAAGAGAAAGAGGGGGGAGAGAGAAAGACTAGATTCTGATCTCTTCATCCAGACAGCCATATCTCGTGCGAAGACCGGTAATAGAGTCAACCAAGAGGGAGAAGTTGAGGCCCAGTCTCTGTTGGATGGGTTGCTCACATCCCAAAATTCAAGATCCATGAGGGGGGACGCATTTTTCGCCGCCCTGTTCACGCCATCTTCTCCACGTTTTCTCCACGAAATGTTCATAAAAATTGGGGGGGGGGGGGGGGGGGGGTTAAAGTCCCCAAAGGGCACCCCCCCTTTGGTCCTCTCAATGTCCATCTTTTCAAATCTTGGCTAATTTTTGGCCTCTTCCTCATTCGGACTCTGTTTCAGCCTCTGAAAAATCATGCGCGTCCGTCTCGGCATCCCGCACTGACTGGTAACTCCTGGCATCCCTTACGGCAGTCCAAAAAATTATCAAAAATCCACAAGTGTCGCTCGGGCGCCTTTTAAAAGTCGTCTTTCACTTGGTGCTTAAAATCGTCCTAGCTGCAGCCGCCGCCTTCGATGTTAAATATTTTTCCCCTAATTTCTGGACTTTTTGGCAAATTTTAGGCACACCCCGGGCTCAAAACTCTGCTCTCAACCTCTTACTCACACACACACTCTCTCTCTCCCCCGCCATGCAATCGGTAGGGGAAGAGAAAGTGAGAGTAAAAAAATTTTAAAAAATTTTGAATTTTTTTAAGGGGGTACCGGGGAGGGACACCACGGGGGATATTACACAGTCCGTATCATTTTTCTACACACTCGAGTGTAAACATCTATCAGTTCCTTTTATCTCTCATGCATGCCAATGCTAGTGCATAAAATTTAATGCTCCATGAAAAAAAACCAATACAAAATTGCCTAATTTCTGTGTGCACCAATGCAAAGTCTATTATGCAAATTGTAACATTCTATAACATGCCTTAAGTGCAATACAATCCATAATTTTTGCTAAGGTGAATATAAATACAATCTCCAACATGATTTTTAAAGCAACATGATTGGTGACTTGCTATCATGAATTTTAGCATGAAATTTTTTTCTACTTAATGTAATCGATATGTGTTTATTGTTCCTTTAAGATGATTTCTATTGGAGTGAAATTAATTGAATGCACCTGGTTACTAAGTGTTGTGGTTCCTTGACCCGTAGCTCCATCATTTGATGCAGGATTAGCATTCACTTGAATCTTCCCTCACTTTGGAGCCATTGTTTATCTCAGACCTTCTTCAACAAATGTGCGCATGAAAGCTTGCTCACGGACCTAAGGTGTTCTTTGCTCCGGCACACGCATCTCTTGTAAGGTAGCTACTGGCCTGGATTGCGGAAAATTTCTGCAAACCAGTACATAATTTTCAGCACTATGATGGTCCTTACACACTCTCAGGTGAGTAGCACGTGATATCTATAGGTAAAATAGACTTGGAAGGAAGGCGTGTGAGGGGCTGTTATGATAGGGATTTCTAGAAGTTTCTTCTCTCTCTCTCTCCTTCTCTTTCTCTTTCTCTTTCTCTCTCTCTCTGCCCAGTTTGATAGGGGGCAGAAGGATACCGCTCATCCCACAGGGGGGGGGGGGGGGAGAGCTTTCTAGGGAGGAGGAGGAGTGGTATAGGGGTGGTGGTGGCCTTCTCTCCACCCGCCACCTGGGCAGTCCAAAACGGGGCCGCCACTGTGTAGCTGTCGTTGCAAGTTGGGGGGAGAGATAGTGGGGGAGGGGGAGGGACATGGCACACGTGTGCCCCTCCCCCTCATCATCATCATCATCTCCATTGTCATCATCGTCATCTTCTACTTTCCCTCCCTCCCACCACTTGGAGGCATCAACAAGGGGAAGTAAAAATTTTGAAATAATTTTAATTATATTGGGAGGGGATTGTGTGGGATATGAAAAAAAAGGGAGGGGTATTACATCCTTCCCTCCTTAAGGGATCGATATGTCCTCATCTCGAAAGGAATTGGGGGTATTGTTGGTTGAGAGTACTATCATCAATCCATGTGGCATCTTCTTCTGGATAGTCCTTCCACTGGATGAGGTACTCTCTGAGAGTTCTACTCCTCAATTACTTCTTTCGAATGTCTAGGATTCTATCTAGCCAGAGCTTAAGGACTCCTTGGCTCGGCATTATAACTTGTTGATCATTGAGTACATCGCTAGGATTGGATACATATTTCTTTAGCAGGATAACATGAAATACATTGTGAACCTTCACATTCTCGGAGAGTTGGAGTTTGTAGACATTGGGCCCTAGGCATTGGAGGATCCTGTAGGATTTGCAATACCTTGGACTTAGCTTTTTAAACTCTCTCAATGATAAGGAGCTCTTCTTAGGTCGCCTATGAATAAAAACCATATCTCCTTCTTTGAAGAGCCGCTCTTATTGATTTAGATCTGCATAGGCTTTTTATCTATCCTTGGTAGCTCTAATGTCTTGCTTGATAGCCTTGACCTGCTCATCCATTTCCTCTAGCATTTTCTCGGAAGCCTCTATCCTTAAAGTAGGATTTGAAAAATTCAATGGAGTACGACAATCATGCCCATACAATGCTTGAAAAGGTGTCATTTGGATGCTTTACTGGTAAGAAGCATTATAGGTGAACTCTACTAATGGTAGATATTGGATCCATTTCTTGGGTTTGCGGCAACAATATGCTCTAAGAATATCTTCGATGACTTGGTTGACCCTTTCCATTTGGCCATCAATTTGAGGGTGATAGGCTATACTGAAATAGAGTTGAGTCCCAATGGCCTCAAATATCCCTCTTGAGTCCCAATGGCCTCAAATATCCCTCTCCAGAAGTGAGATGTGAAGAGGGAGTCGTGGTCACTAATGATCCTTCTAGGCAATCCATGGAGTCTGAATATATCCTTAATGAATATCTAGCAATAGCTCAAGCTTTATAGTTTTTCTTAACTAGAATGAGATATGCAACCTTGGTGAGCATATCTACTATAACCATAATTGAATTGTATCCTCCTTGAACTCTGAAGGTAACCCAATGTTGAGAGTGGAAAAAGACTGAATTTTTGACTGATTTTTGTTGTTTTTGAGGACTGAATGATTGATTTTTAATGGATTTAGAGTGATGTATGGTTGATAATGGAAGTATTTGATAGTGTTTTGGATGATATTGATTATGTTTTGGAAGTTCATGATGATTCTTAGTGGAGATATGAAGCTCTATGATGTTCTGATAGGTTCTGTTGAGCTTCTGATTGGTTCTGTATACCCTCTGTATAGCTTCTGTTTTGTTCTGATTTTCTTCTGTATGAAGCATGGATTGATGATTGATGAAGATTGAGATCTTTTTGAAGCCTATTGAATAGTTTTTTATAGTATGGAATGGTTTGAGTATGAGTTATGAGGTTCTGATGACCTTCTGTAACCCTCTGTAGACCTTCTGTAGAGCCTCTGTCTCTGCTCTGTCTCTGTACTGTAATTGTATTGTAGCTGCTCTGGTACTGTACTGTAACTGTTCTGTAGACCTTTTGTAAGTGTTTTGTAGAAAGTATGTGTGAATTTGGGGAAGTTTTCTAACCTTTGGAAATGATGAATCTAAGTTCAAAAGAGCTAAAACAAATGGAAAAAGCAGCTACTGAAGAGACTGAAGAGAAGACTAAGTGACAATGATAGTAGTGAGCTATGAAAAGACACTGTAGTGGCTTTGGTGACTCTTCATATCAAACATACCTCTTGGGAGGTGCATCCACGACCTAATAAGGATTATTGAGAGTTATTATGAGAGTATTATAGTGAGGAGATAATGTACTATTGATAGAGAGAGAGAGAGAGAGAGAGAGAGAGAGAGAGTTAGAGATAGTCAATTCTATCAAAACAGTGTAACTGTATATGAGAGATTGAGAGAGAAAACTATGAAGACATTGAAGATGAATAATATGTGATTTATTTTCATTCAAAGATGGTGTATTATTTTATGTTCTTTTTTATACTGAAGAATTCTATGAAGATGTTAAAGATTATGGTTGATTCTATCAAATCCGTGGGAGATATCTACTATGATGCTACGAGAAGAATTGATGTTTTCTTTGTTTTGATGATCAAAAGAATGAAATAAAAGCTTGTTGATGTTACAAGATAGATTTTCTTGCAAGAGAATTCCGTTTTCCTTGGTGTTCCTCTTGGGGCTCCATGTTTTTGGTGCGCAGCCGGGGAAACTTGCCATCAACAAGCACCAGAAGAGGCTAAAAATGAAGGAAATGGCATTGTCAAGAAGAGAAAAATTCAATGGATGTTTGCAAAGTTCCTTCTTCCATTGAAGAGTTGGAAATTCTCATTATCAAAGCCAATCTCCACAAGAAGTTCATCCCACAATGGCGGAAACATATTGCCATCATGATGCATGCTCTATGTGGTGGACTATTTCCTCTTCCTGTTGAAGCAACAGAAACTTGCATCTTGGTGGAAATTTGTTTGGGAACAAACTGAAGAGAAGAAACAGAGAGAATGACCATCCATGGAAGATTTGGCATTCATTGAGAAGTTTCTAGACATCATCAAGTGGGAGATTGTGAAGAAGCTTCAGGAGTCGTGGTTTGTGGGGGTTCACAAAAACAAGAAGGAAAAGAATTGAAATTTGTTCGTGGATGCTCAACAGCAAGATATGTGGGATGCTTGGTGCATTGATAATCTTCTATTTGTCCAATTAGCAACCCACTGGAAGTTGGTAGACAGAGTGTTTTTTACAACATACATTGAGGTTCACAAAAACAAGAAGGAAAAGAGTTGGAATTTGTTCGTGGATGCTCAACAGTAAGATACATGGGATGCTTGGTGCACTGATAATCTTCTGTTTGTCCAATTAGCAACCCACTGGAAGTTGATAGACATAGTGTTTTTTACAACATACACTATTGAAACCCTCAAAAGCTGGCATTATTATAATGACGCAACAACAATCCTAAGAAGAATGAGTTTTGATACTTTCAGAACAAAATATCTTCCCCTCTGTAGTGGTTTGAAAGCCGAATTCAGAGATGTTGAAAAGAAGGAAGTAGAAGAGATGTTGGCCAGAGAATCCTCCAGAGACTGAAGCCCCCTCTGATACTATCTTGTTGAGCACAAACCAACTGGTTGAATCCAACCCCCTGATGAATGACACAATAAAGAGGCAAGCGTTAGAACGAGTCCAGAGGTATGTGAGAAGAGAGAAGGCAAAAATCAAAGTTGAGAATGAGCTTGCAATAGAAGCCTCCTTTGACGCCCTAAAAGCACTCTTTACAGAAGTCCCCATGGCAACTCAAGGTCCCCTTCCTAGTCAGATTTTTCCTGGAAATATTGATGAGAGGCCACAAATGTAGTCCCATTGCCAGTTTTTAAGGGAGAGTACAATGAAGACCCTGATTTTCATGTAGTAGAGTTCATGGTAGCATGTGTGGCTAACAATGCCAGAACCCCTGAGTATTGGTTAGCAATATTCCCCGCCACTTTCAAGGGCGCGGCATTTCAGTGGTATGAGAGATAAGCAGCATGAACCTTTGGTACATGGGACGACCTGAAGTTGGCCTTCCTCACTAAATTCAAGCATGAAGGTTTTGAAGAGCGGATGTGAGAGGAGTTCATGAACTTAAGTCTGTCCTCTAGAGAAAGAGTAGAAGCTTATGTCTCGCGAATGAAATCCATCTTGAAGAGATGGACCAACCATCATTTGGACGAAGGAATCCAAAAAGGAGTGTTTCTCATGGGCCTACAACTAGAAGTTCGCAAGTTCATGGAATTGAGAAGACCAGTCAATCTGCAAGCTGTAGTGGAAGGTGCAAGATTGTATGACGAAGTTGAAGCAAGGCTGTCAATGACTCCAGGAAGAGGAGTCTTACCTCCTCCCATGCCTGGAATGGTATACCCACCAAATGCAATCCTAGGGATAGTTCCCTACCCCTATCTCTAGATGCAAACAGTGCCGCATTATAATGCACCTAATCCACTGTGGTCACCACAGACGACAGTGCCTAAAATGATGGTTCAACCACAGCAACAGTTGCCTCAAACAGTTCCTCCAATGGCGACTCAACAACAGTGGAACCCTACCAACTGGAATCAACAACCCCAAGTCTCAACAGGAGCTCTGAATCAGAGCCAGAACAGAGGACCTCTTGGATCGACCCAACTAGTTTATGCAGTAATTACAAACGCTTCCCAAAATCCTACTACAAGTACTTCAGGAGGTGAAAATCTGAAGGACTACTTATCCAACTCAGTTGCAAGTATCAAGAAAGAGCTTTTGGATGTGATTATAGAGCAGCTACAGACGTTGAAGGTAAATACCACCAATATATCCACTCATATAGGAGCTGGAAGAGATGTGATGCGCTCTAATACATGATGCGGAAAGTGTCATCAAGCAGGACATTTAGCCACTGAATGTACCCAAAAACCAACCATTCTTGGAGCCTTCTGTTCCTACTGTTTGCGGAAGAACCATACAGAGGATATTTGCTCTCTGAAAGAGATGCATGAATGAAGACAAAAGGATGAAAATGCAAGATTCAACTTGCTAGAATCTAAAATGACAACATAGGATATTGGATCAAAGCCTAGAGAATTTCGTCCTAATTTCGGTCCGAGGAGGTTTCCCTCTCAAAGTTACAGAGGATGACAGTCTGGTGGTGGTCCGAGATCAAAGGTGAAATGTTATAGGTGTGGGGAAAAGGGACATATCTTCCTGAATTGTCTAAACCCTAGACAATCTGTGGATTACAAACCCTTATGCAGTCAATGCAATGGTGAAGGCCACACTACAAAGGAATGTCCAAGTCCAGCCCCTGTAAAGGCCAATGCCACTGATAACCAATAGAAGGTACAAGAGCCTACCTCCAATTCGGTAGAGTTGGAAGTTGCTGTTGTTATGCACAGTAAGAAAAAGAAACCAGTTGTTCAGAATGAAAATAGCTCTCCTGCCAAGATTGTGAATTTTAACCTGCCAACAGAGGGCCAGAGTAGTACAGAACAGAACAGTGCAGTACAAAGCACTGTAGCGCCACAGAGAGCTATAGAGACAGTCCCAGAGATATGACCAGAGGCCAAGGAGATAGATGATATAGAAGCACTTCCAAAAATAGAGGAAGTGACAATGTTGCAATGATTAGAAGAAAACGAAAAGATGAAAATGGGTGTAGCCCTGTTCCCTAGCAGGCTAGAGAAGCTTGTGGATCCTATCAAAGATTATGACTTGGTCAAAGACCTAGACACTTTTAAACCAAACTTAACATTTCGACAATTTCTGATGTTGTCTCCCAGCTACCGAAAGAAATTTAAAAGCATCTTGACAAGAAGGCATGGACTAAGGATCGCTCCTTCAACAACGACCAAGACCAATAAGGCTCCGAAGCCTGTAAAGGAAGTAGATGTGGCTAATGCCTTCCTAGATCCTCGAACCCGAGAGATTATTGTATTGATAGAAGGATGCTTTATTTCAGATGCATTGATTGATGGAGGCTCATCAGTAAACATAATGATGGATGCGACAATGAAGGACTTAGGATTGCAAGGAATTCAACCTACACGGTGGCTTATCAGATTGGCAGACCAAAGTAGAGTCAAACCGTTGGGCATCCTCCCATACGTAAAAAAAACCTTGCAGGAAGAGACTATTGGCTGACATACCTGGTGGTCAAACCAAATTCTTATGGGACCTCATGCCCTCTGTTGTTGGGTAGACCTTGGCTTTTTGAAGCAAGAGCCAGGATGGACTGGTTCAAAGGAACCCTAACCCTACGCAGAGGACCCAAAAAGCGGTGTTAAAGCTATATGGATTGCAAAAAGGCAATGGATCCACATCCATTGAAGCCATAACTGACTCCTCTAAGAAGGTAACAGATGGCACACCAGGAGATGAAGAGGCTGTTAAGCAAAACTGTCCTAAGAAAACAGAGGCACAGTCCCTAATAGTGGGCACTATAAGCCAACTGCTAAGGGAAGAAAAATCCTTATCCCCATGGGTGAATACCTCTTGCCTCAACTAGAATTAACTTTTGAAATCACATTTGATAGTGAAATAGAAGCATGGATGTACTACTCTCCCTGTTACATGACAGTCGCAGAGACAGAGCAGAGACAGTACAGAGATAGTATAGTTACAGAGCAGAGACAGTACAGAGGCAGAACGGATACAGAGCGACTACAGAACAAAGACAAAGCAGATACAGAGACAGTAACAGAGCCAGAGCCAGAGTCAGAAGCTGTGACAGAAGCAGATGCAGATGCAGAGGCAGAAGATCTGTTATTCTCCTACAGAGCCTCTACAGAAGCAGAGACAGAGCCTAAAGAGGAAGAGGATGAAAATGATGAGGAAGAAAATGAAGCAGGTTATGAAAGTGTAGATGAAGAATTTCCTCTAATAAAGGATGATCTTGTTGATGTCCCTACAGAGACCTCAGAGGCCGAAGATCTCCGGGTACTGGATGGAATGACTATGGTTCTATTTGGGTTGATCAATGGACCACAAAGTATGCAGAATCTGTATAAGCAATGGATTAAAGGCATAAAAATTAAGTTCACTAGTGACTCCTGTCGCACCATTCAGTCCAAAGAAAAGATGATGATGATGCCCCCTGCTAATAGAAGCTAGAGCCGTCAACCTCTAGCAGGTCCGTGCTATGTGACATTCCTGGATGCATCCTCTGAAGATGAATTCCTAAGTCCAAAAGAAATCACCACTCACACAGAAGCAAACAAAGCTCTGATACCCTTCCAGCAACATAAACAAATGAATGAGTCATCTGTACAGAAGGAGGACACTGGTTCTAGTGGAACATCAGACGAGGATTCTACTCTCTTGAAAGATTCAGACCTCTATGTAGAAGCAATCCGTGGGACATTTATCCATGAAGTGGAAGGTGAAAGACAAGTAACGTTCTTGGATATTGACGGTACTAAACGTCACCTAAAAGTGGGTCTCAATCTTTCAGAAGAAGAACTAGTGGTCCTGCGAGATCTACTAAAAGAGAACTTAGATGTGTTTGATTGGTCATATAAAGACCTAAAGGGGATTGATCCCACAGTATGCCATCATCACATTGACCTAGAATCTGATGCCAAACCTGTAAGGCAAAGAGAAAGACGTATGAATTCTAATTATTCTGCTTTGGTGAAGGCCAAATTATTGAAACTTCTTGAAGCAGAGTTCATTTATCCATGGCTAATAGTGAATGAGTTTCGCCCATTGTGGTAGTACCCAAGAAGAACGGGAAACTTCGAATATGTGTCGACTTTCGAAAGCTCAATTCGATGACAAAGAAGGATCATTTCCCTATCCTTTTTACATACCAACTATTGGGCACAATGGTAGGCCATGAGCTTTATTCCCTCTTGGATGGATTCAGCGGATATAACCAAGTCCAAATCGCAGAAGAGGACCAATCTAAAACAACCTTCACCACAGAATGGGGGACCTATGCTTATAGAGTGATGCCATTTGGGCTCTGTAATGCTCCTGCCACCTTCCAACGAGTAATGATGGCAACCTTCCAGAATCATCTACATGATTTCATTGAGGTGTATCTTGATGACTTTTGTGTCTATAGCTTGATCCGAGAGCATTGGGGACACCTAGAGCAATGTTTTGACAGATACTGAGAGTATGGGATTTCTCTCAACCCCGACAAATGTGTCTTTGGCATCTCCTCGGGAGTTCTTTTGGGCCATATTGTCTATACACAAGGGATTGCAATAGACCCTGCGAAGATTGAGAAGATTGCCACCTTAATAGCACCAACAAACCTCAAGCAATTAAGAGGATTTCTTGGACATGTGGGCTATTAGAGAAGATTTATTGCACATTTTGCAACCAAGGCAGCTCCTCTGCACAAGCTCCTAAGGAAAGAAGTGGATTTCCTTTGGACTGATGACTATGAAGAAGCCTTTAATACCCCAAAACAGTGCCTGATCCAAGCACCTATTTTACAATCTCCTTATTGGACGAAGGAGTTCCATGTGCACACAGATGCATCAGTTGAAGGGCTAGGTGCCATCCTATGTCAAAAGGGCCCCTCTAAATTAGATCAACCAATATATTATGCAAGCCGAAATGTCACTGATAGGGAACGAAACTATACAGTGACAGAGCTTGAGTGCTTGGCAATGGTGTTTGCACTCAAGAAGTTTCGACACTATCTACTGTCAACGCATTTCAAGTTCTATGTGGATCATGAATCCCTATCCTTCTTGATGAACAAAGCAGATGTTAAAGGATGACTAATGAGATGGTTGCTCCTATTCCAAGAGTTTGATTTTGAAGTAGTCACTAAGCTTGGCCATTCCCATGTCCTAGCCGATCATCTGTCATGGATCCCTCAAACAGAAGAAGAGGGACAGGATGATCCTGACCTTCCTGATGCTTCCTTGTTTCTAGTTAAAACAATTATTCCCTAGTATGCAGACATAGCCAACCTCTTGGCAACTCAACAGTATCCTCCTGGCATCTCAAGCCGTGAGAAGAAGAAGCTTCTGTTAGAATCAGCCCCCTACACCTTGCTAGGCGGTGCACTGTACAAGAGAGACAAAGATGAAGTATTGCGAAGATGTGTTGCAAGGGATGAAATTGGCATAGTATTGAAAGCGACACTTCACGGAAGAAGCAACAGCCAGGAAGGCTCTGCTAGCAGGATATTGGTGGCCGACCCTCCACAAGGATGCATACGATTACTGCAAGAGATGTGATGCTTGTCAACGAATGGGGAAACCCACCAAAACAAGTGCCATGCCACTGCAACCCATTCTTCCCCTAAAGCCGTTCGAGAAGTGGGGGATTGATTTCGTGGGTCCCATTGATCCACCTACCAGACGGAAGCAGAATAGATACATCTTAGTGTGTATAGATTATGTCACAAAGTGATGTGAAGCTAAAGCCCTGAAGCAGGATGATGGTAATAGCGTAGCCCTATTTATGTACAAGAATATCATCACCTGTTTTGGTAGTCCACTCGAGTTGGTAAGTGACAGAGGTACTCATTTCCTTAACAAAATCATGGAGGAGCTGACAGAGCTGTATAAGATCTGCCATCGCAAGTCCACTCCCTATTACCCCAGAGGCAACGGCCAAATTGAAGTCACCAATCGTATCCTCTGCTCAATTCTGACAAGAACGATTGCCGCACATCGTCACGACTGGGATTATCAACTTACAGAGGCCCTTTGGGCGTACAGAACCTCTCATAAGGCAGCTACAGGATAGACCCCTTTCCAGTTAGTGTATGGTACAGAAGCCGTCTTCCCTGTTGAGCTGGAATTGCCCTCTTTACGAGTGGCAGTTAAAGAACTCTTGGGAGATGATGGTCACTGCAATGCCGTCTCCTGCACTTGGAATGCTTGGATGAGATACAGCTGGCGGATGGCCCTACAGTGCATGGAAACCACTCAAGCGCGACACAAGGCCTATCATGACAGTTTCATCAAGCACAAGGAGTTCAAAGAAGGTGATCTTGTTCTAGCCTATGATTCGAGAATTGGCAAGTTTCTTGGTAAGCTTCAACAATGGTGGATGGGTCCGTACAAGGTACTTGCTGTCAATCCTAACGATCCTGTTCAGGTACATATCGTTGATGCCTCTGATGATCCTTTCCTCATCAATGGTTATCGCCTGAAGATGTACTTCCCTCCTTGGGGATCTTGACAATCACAGTCGACCTACCCTCTCCCTTTTGGGCATTACTTTGTCCTTCTTGTCGTGCTTCCGATAGCCCTTATGATTCTCCTCATGAGGCAGTCTCGTTCTGCTAACCCCTCACAGAAACATCTCGACCCGACATTGTTCTCTTCTCGTCTGATCCAACAACGGTGGTGACGTTGGTCCTGACATATGGTATTTCTACCATTCTCTTTCTTAATGAAAAAGAAAAAAAAAACAAACAAACTGTTATGGGAGAAAAAGAAGAAATTCCTTGTCATAGTAGGCCTCGTTCCAAGAAAAGGTGGAAACACCCTTGGGCAGGAAGCTGACTGTGGAAAAGGTGGTAACACCTTGCCGTTCAGGATAGCTAACTCACCAATAGAATCTTTCTAGCAAGTAATTTAAAGCCACCTCCTTTGGTGCACTATCTCTGCAATATCAGTCCGTCTGCCCTTCTTAACAGATGACTCTTCTTACAAATCATTGAAGTATGAGATTGGTAGGTTGCCTCCCTAGGTATGCCTCTGTCTCAAGATCCTGATGACAACAACAGCCGACATGATCTTCATCACTAACCCCTTGAGTGATGCGAGCTTTCATCCTAATAGGATGGGGATGTGAGCATGGGTTGCCCTTTGTATCTATCAGAGCGTGAGACAAAGGGTGGGGTAAGTGACCAGTCTTTCCCTTCAAATCAAATGAGAGGTGAGATGTGTGAATAGAGTGTTGCACGCATGGAATGGGCCTCTCAATGCACAAAGCACGATTTGTTTATGTGCACTGCACCATAATGCTCCCTAGCCTTCCTTCTTGCACTGTATGCTGGCACAGGGTGGGATGCACAATTGCACCATCAAAAGCGCACAAGGCATATAACCTTTGCACAAGTGACCGTGAGAATTATATCAATGGGTTTCAAGAAAGGGATTCCCTCTGTATCTTTCAATGGAGCGTGAGACAAAGGGTGGGCTGAGTGTGACTGGTATTCTTCCATCAATTATCAAGAGGTGAGGATTGAGGGACGTTGCGACCATTGGAGTCAAGTACGTTCCCGTTCCCCTATGCACCCGTGGGTTGGGTCTTTTCCATCAGCGCATGACATGTCATTCTGTTCTATACACTGCACTACCAGGCTCCATGGCCTTCCTCCTTGCACCTATGCTAGACGGGTTGGACGCACTGATGCACCATCAATTGTGCACCCTGGCATACTCTCTTCACACCATTCCCTTGTTGATTCCTAAACCGGGTGTGAGCTATGGGTTTCATTATTATTTCCTCGAGTGACTTTAGTCATGGGGCGAGTGACTACTCTTTCAATCCATTTGAGTGATCGTGAGTTGAGCACAATATCCCTTGCTCATCGACGAATTTTCCCGTGATTCCTTCAACCAGCCATCTCCTTGGGTGCTGTCGCATGGTCCCTGCCACAAAGGACATTGGACAAGTACTGTGAAGATACCTTGTTACCTCCTCCAGCCGGCACAACAACACCAGACGCAACCTCGATAGTCGACATTCCTCCTCAGTAATATGGGCCAAGTTTTTCTAACCCTACACCTTCTGCTTCTCAGTGATGGTTATGTCTTAAGTGTGGGGACGTCGTGGTTGGTCTGATGTGAGGTACCCGGTCCTTGATGTTCGGTTTACCCTTCCTGTTAAGGTCTTAAGTGTGGGGACGCATCCCTGCGCGTCGATGATGCATACCCCTATGCATATACCCTGTTCTTATCATGCATCTATGCCGTGATTTTATTTTACCTTGATGGGGTCCCTTCCCCACCCTTTCGTCCTATTTCACCCTATCCTTGGGGTTGTTCTTTGATCGTTTGCCATTATTCTTTGTTTTATGATTTTTTCATGTGAATGTACCCTAGATTCACCGGAATCCTAATCCAACCTTACAGGCTTGTTTGTCCCTTTGAACTACCCATTTTTCCTTTTTACCAACCCCGATTCCGACAGATGGTTCTCAAGTTATTAATTTTTGAAATAATTCCCGTAAAATAGACGATTTTCCATGTGAACGCTTCTTTATTGCTTCGGAACCCTAATCTGATGTGCCAGCCCTATCCTACCCATTCCCCCTGACCCTTTTCCTTTTTATTCCATGTCCTTCCGATGCACGGTTTATTCGTTATTAATTTTTATAGGTTTTGGGATCTTTTTCGTGCCTATTTTTCACATTTTTCCATGTGAACCTGCCCTATTTTCACCGGAATTCTAGTTTGATTTGACAGTTGTGTCCTGCCAGCCTTTCCCCCACTTTTTCCTTTTTCCTCCCCCTCTTTTGACTGTTGGATTTTTAGTTATTAATTTTTTCGAGCGTTTTTTGATACATTTTTTGTGTTTTTTTCCATGTAAACCCCTCCTGGTTTCTCCTAAACTGAGTTTCGATGTGCTAGCCCTGTGAATCCCTTTCTTTTGGACATTTTTTCTTTTTATCGCCCGCTATTCCAACGCACGGTTCTTCCCGTATTAATTTTCGAGTCCATTTTTAGGCCCATTTTTAGGGTTTTTCCCATGTGAACTCATCCTATCTCGCTCAAAACTGTGTTTTATCTCATGATAGGATTGTTGGCAACCTTATTCTGCACACTTTTCCTTCTTTTTGCACTTCGTTTCGATGCGCGAATTTTCCGATATTAATACACGTATGTGTTTTTGGGCTTGTTTTTTGCATTTTTTCCATGTGAACACCCTGATTTTGTCTGGAACCCATGTTGCATGTTTCCAACATTTTTCCCTCGTCTCCCGACACATTTTTCCTTTTTACAGATTTTTGATCCGACAAATGGTTTGGATTTTATTAATTTTTCTTCCTTTTTTCCGTGTGACCGCGTTTCTTGCCTCGCGCATGAACGCGCATGTTTCTGGTTTTACGTGCCTCGGGACGCCCCCGTGGCATCCCTGGCTTGCGCGTCACCGTCATTGCCCGTTTGACCCCGTCACTACAAATTTTTTTATCCCTGCCCGTGCATGCGCACGAGCCAGGGGTGTGTTTTTTGCCCCTCCATTTTCTTTTTTTCATTTTATTTTTTCTATTTTTCCTTTTTTTTAAAACAACACCCACAGCCAACACCAACACCACTATATATATATATATATATACAATAGAAAAAAAAAACAACAACAACAAACAGCAAAAACAATTTTTTAAAAAAAGAAAAAAGAAAGAAAAACTATATATATATATATATAATATATATATATATATAAAGAATTAACAAAAAGAAAGAAAAAAAATAGAGAGCAAGAGAGAGAAAAAAAAAGAAAAAAAACCAAGAAAACCACAAAAAGAAAAAAGAAGAAGAAGAAGAAAAAAAAAACGTACCTATTTCCCGTCGCGTCCCCTCCCTGCTCCTTCCTCCTTCCTTCCTCTCTCCTCCTTCCTCCCTCCTTCTTTCCCTTCCCCTTCTCTTCTTCTTCCCCACCTCTTCCTCCTCCTCCTCTCTCTCCCTCGGCCGCCCTCTGCACCTGACTCCTTCTCTCTCTCCCTCGCCCGCTCGCTGGAAGTGACGCCCATTGCCAGCACCTCGCCTGCGGCCCGCCGCTCCTCCGTCGCCCGCCACGCCACCGTCTCCCCCTCTTCCTCCTCCACCTCCACCTCCACCTCCACCTCCTTCCTCCCCCTCTTCCTCCTCCATCTCCTTCCTCCCCCTCTTCCTCCTCCACCTCCACCTCCACCTCCACCTCTTCTTCCCTCCTCCTCCTCCTCCTCCTCCTCCTCCTCCTCCTCCTCCTCCTCCTCCTCCTCCTCCTCCTCCTCCACCACCCTGGTTAGTCATTAATCTACCCTTAATCTAACAATAATCTAACATTAATCTCACCTTAATCTCTAACCTTAGTTACTAATACTAACTCACCCCTAGTTAGTTAACCCCCACTCACCTAACCATAGTTAATTGACCCTCCCCCCCATTAACCTAACCATAGTTAATTGACCCCCCCTCACTAACCTAACTCCAGTTAGTTAACCTACTAACCTAACTACAGTTAGTTAACCCTACTAACTTAACCCCTGGTTAGTTGACTACCCCCCCACTACTCTAACCCCAGTTAAGTTGACCCACCCACTAACTAACCATGGTTAGTTAGTCTAACCACACCTGGTTAGACTTGACTGACTACCCTGACTAGACTAACCAAACTAGATTAACCTAACTTAACTAAACTCACTAGACTAGACTAACTCAGACTAACCTAACTAGACCTGACTAACCTAACCAATCCAAACTTGACTTACCCCGACTTACCTCACCTGCCCAAACTAACCAGATTTAATTGACCTGATTTGACCTCACTTAACCAACTAACTTAATTTAACTCACTTACTTGATTTATTCAACTAACTTAACTTAATTAACTTTATCAGACTAGGCTAACCTAATTCACTTAAACTACTCAGTTAGCCCCCGTTCCTGCCCGTTTTCTTCCGTTCTTTTTCCTACTGAGTACGGGTGTGCTCGCGGGCGTTCACGCGCAAGGACGTGCTTCCAACTTGTCCGTGTAGTGGAGTATTGCAGACCCGCCGTTCACACGCAGTCATCGCTCTTTACACGCAGCCCGAGTACCACCTCCTATTTTCCAATCCGTAAATTTTAAAAATAAATAAATAAATAAATATACATAAACATAAATCAAAAAATTCCAAAAATTCATTTAAAAAGCAAAAAAAATTGGAGAATTTTTTTTGAAAATTTTGCCAATATTGCTGAAATTATTTGAAATATTTGTAAAGTGAAAATTAAAACATAAAAATTTTAAAAATTTTAAAATCTAAAAATTAATTTAAAATTACATGAAAAATGAGTAAAATTCATTAAAAATTAGTAAAAATAAAAAAATAAATTTTAAAAATTCCAAAAAATTCCACAAATCCCCTATCATTTTTCCATTAATTTTTAAATTAAAAATATTTCCATAAAAGGCAAAAATATTCTTTGTAGTTTAAAAAACCCTAATTTAAATACTACACATCATAAAAATTCATTTTAAATCCTAACAAATCAGCTGAAAATCATGGCTGAATTAACATACATTGTGGACACTTGCAAGATGGCTAAAAATTCATTCTTACACTTCATAACATATCCATGTGTTATATATCTTGATTTATTTATTTTTAACAAAACAAAATAATAATAATAATAATAATAATAATAAATAAACCAAATCAAACAATGTACACAAAACAAACACACCTAAAATACAAAACAAACAAAATACAAAATAAAAAAATAAAAATAAAACCAAAACACTAAGGTGCTTTATTTTTTTCAGTCTCAGTGGTCTTTGTTTTTGTTTGACTGGATTCATTGCTTTTGGGGGACTACTTCGTACGCCTCAGTCCATTGCATACACACCCCTACAAGGTATTTATTTTGTGAGATTTATTTATTTTCATTAACTCTTAACCATAATTAATAGCTAAAATGAACTATTTATTCACCCACCTTTTCCATGCGCATTCGCGCTAAACATACAATGTAATAATTTAAAAATCAACCAGCCATTCACTTTGCACGCGCTACGTGCGCTTAAGAGGCACCTTAATTTGTAATAAAAATGAACCAGCCGTCACAAAAAAGCCCGCGCTGGTAAAAAAACGCTCCACATCACTATTAATTTTTAATTAAGAAATTTGCATTTAGAGACCCAGTCTGGGAATCGTAGTTCGGGTTTCGATAAAGCACCGTTTCACCCTAATAAATTGTAATTAAAATTTTAAGAAGGAACCGCAGTTTTCTTATTAAGGTTTATAACCTAATAAAATGTCACCCATTGTTAATAATTTCTTAAAATGAACCCTTCATTAAAAAAATTCCCCCTCACTGCACTTTTTTCCCCTTTTTAATAAACACGCTTCGTGGGATGGGTGCGTAAACGTCTTTTAGCTGACACTGATGGTCAAGGTTATGGTCCGGTCTTGAGGTACATTTTTATGGTATTATGATTTGTCTATGTGCTACGATTACGGGTACGGTGTGTAGTTCTTTCTTTCTTGCTTGATACGGGGATTTGGATGCCTATTTGTTGCATCGCATGAAGTTTTCGGTCGCATATGTGTAGAGGTCATGCCAAATTTTTTCTAGGATGTGGGTTGTTTGGGGTGGTAAATGGGTTAGTTACGTTTATGTTTGTGTGTCTTTCTGTTTATTGATTTATTTTTGATAGCCCTTTGGTTATTTTGCAGGCATTCTTTCTGATTGTCTGTGTTGTGGTGTGTGTGTTTTCCATCTGAATGGCGCCTCACACTCCTCCTCCTATTCAGTATGTCCCGCTGGTTAGTAGGGATTACTCTTCCCTACTAACTTTTGAGCCTATAGCGAAAGCAGGACTTGCGACTTTCATGGCTACTTCATTCCCCTTGATTCCAAATGATCCATCCTTGTGTGATGAGTTCCTTGCCTCATATAGCATGAAGTCGGGGACTGGTCCATGGTGCTTCCATGACATTGACAGCTCGAGGGTTAGGGAAGGCTTTGTCTCTTCCCTACAAAGGAGAGCCCTTTGTTACAGCTAGACAATTATTCTCCAACAATGAGATTTTCAAGCTGTTAAAGAAGCAAACCAAGGAAATTATGGATGTCAAGAAAGTGATCAACACTTCAGGAGTCTCTTTTTCCAAGATCACTGATCTTGTGTGGAAGTTGTTCTGCCAGTTTCTACAAGATAGGTTTATGCCTACCAAAACACCATCCCATTACTTGTCCAAAGATCTCTTCACAGCTTCGAGGATGGTGTTAAAAGGAGTGGCTATTGATTGGAGTACTTACCTGCTCACAAAGATGGATCAACATTTTGCCAAAGTAACCAGAGGAAATGTCACAAACGTCACATATGGATCCTACATGTATGCTTTCTTGACATACTCAGGCTTAAAGAAGGGTGTGCTACCACCTCCTCCATCTGATCCAGTACATCCCCCTCCACCTTCAGAGGAATCAAAACCTATTGATATAGAGGATCTTGATTCCCCTCCTCCATTGGTCATACAGCGAAAGCGCTTGAAGCGTGTGGCAGATAAAGCTCCTTTAGTTCTTCCTTCAATCACAATTCCTACTACATTTGGCAGTGACCTCCCTGCGTACCTCACATGTAACAACCTGTTCAGAGCACATAGAGAGGGTTCCTTGGACATATCAGTCCCTTCATTGAACAGTCTAGTGTCGGGAGATGCCATTCCATTCCTTTGTAAAGACATCAAGAGTTTGATTGAACTTTCAGTGAGACAGCCTGTGTTCAACAGTTGTATGCTTCCTTTTATGAAGAACTGATGCAATTCAAAGACCAGTTGCATAAGGCAACATCAGAGTTAGCCTCTGCTAAAGACACACTTGTAGATCTATTTAAGCAGATGGAGCAACAACCCAAATGATTGAGACTCAAAGAGAAGAGATATCTTCTTTGAAAATTCAGTTAACAGAAGCTCAATTAGAGGTCACTAGAATCTGAGAGGAGAAGGAGAGGATGTCCAAAGAAGCGCAAGAGTTTCAAACTCTTTTAGATTTAAAACTCTCAGCCTTACAGACTGCTCATGACACAGTGGAATCACAAGCTTCCCAAATCAAGCAGTTGCAAGTCCAACTGGCACAGTCACGGTTTGTTCCTCCAAGCCCCAATCTTCCTCTGATCCCTTCTCTCTCAAAGCAGGACTTGGCAGTTCTTCAGAGATATGCTACCTTGTGTCCATTGTTCCAAGATAAAGTGGAAAGATTGCAGTCCAGGATGGATTTGTTTTGGTCTACCTTTGAATACTTCTAGGAGTATGTTCCTCCAGACCATTCTTTCTTTGTCCACTATCAATTGCAAAAGTTGGCCTTTTACATGAAGCTTTCAACGATGGATCTTCCTCTTCCAGAGGATGGTTTGGGGCTTGGTCTCCTTAGTTACTGATAGAAGTGGTCCGTATGGTGTTTGAAGATTGTGTGACGACAGATACCATGTTGCTGTCATACATGTATCTACGAGGTGACATGTTGATTCCAAATGAAGTAGATATGGCCTGGTATGTGGGAGATGTGTTTTTGCAAGCTGTCTTATATGTCAACTATTTGGAGTTGCGGATAGATGACATGTTCCAGAGTTACTCTTCAAAAGTGGCTACTTGCCCTGATAATTCTTGGCACTCAATGATTGATTCTGTGGTCCTAAATCAACGTCAGAACAGAGCTTCTATCTATGTACTGAGCACTAACCAACTAAGGGTGGATCTCTTAGCTCACCTTTCCAAAAACCATCCATTTGATTCAACCTTTTTTTATGCCTATCATAGAAGATCCATCTTAGGTTCCTTTGTTCCTAGCCTACTGTACTACCAACAAATGGCTCATCCCTATGATGCCTATTTTTCCCTTTATCAAACCAATTCAACAGTAATCTTAACCCTTCTTTTCCAACCTCAATCTTTTCCTCAAATTCCCATATTTACCTATTGTTCTTTTATCGAAGATAGAGTATTTTCCCCTTCTCCACCATGCCCTTCTCCATCTATCCATATACCTTCTATCTTTCCTATTTATCAATTAACACCCTTCCTAACTGATTCCCTAAAATTTTCAGCCACTCCTTTAGCTTATTCCTCCTTTTTATGATTTTTCCTATCCATCTCTTTATCCTCTTTCACTTATTCCACTTCCATCTCCTACCACTTCTATCTCTCAACCCCCTCAGTTGGTTAGTGAATACGAAGGGTTTGATCAGCAGATTCCCAGAAGACGAGGATGGAGCTCGACTGATTCTCTTACGGGACCTCAGATAAACTGGCCAATAATTCCAAGAGATTGGACAACTGCCAGTCAAGCATACCAGAACTACCTTCATTTTGCTCACCAATATTCACAATCTCTAGATCCTTCAGTGAGATTGACAGCTCATTTTGCTTGGTATCTAGCATACATGCATAGGCATTTCCATAATGATCAAAAGGCCATTCCAAAGCTTTGTATGAATGTCAATGTGAACATTGATTCCCACCAGTTGGATGTCCTGTATTTTCATGCCCTATGTCTACCTAGCAGATACCTTGTTTTGCTAGAAAGGATGTGTTGCCTGCAGTTCTTTCAAAATCCTCCAAAGACATTTGTAGATGAATCCTTCTCTATGGATCGTTTTCGAAACCACCAAGCCTTCAAAAGGAATCATCTTCATTGATGCCTTTGAAATGTATTTTGAAAGATTCTTAATGATATATATCTCTTTTTGGAGGTGTCATTCAAATGGTCGTGTTAGTGTTTGTGTGTGTTTTGTAATAATTGTATGTGATGAGATCGTGTTGATTGAGAATACTTTGTTCGAGAGCTCTTTTCAAACTATTGATGGTGGATGGAAAGTCTATGGTGGAAAGCTAAAGAGAACCTCTTATATCCTTTACAAATTTGTTATGGCTTTTTAAATGATTAATCAAATGAGTCAATGAATAACGGAAGTTTTCCTTTAGTAGTTTTTTCTAAAGATACAGGTAATAAGTTGGGGTCGTGGTTTGATGAGATTATTGAAGATCCTACGAAAGATAAAATTAAGCTCTTAATGAACTTATATTCTTCTTTTCCTTAGGTTTCGAGGATGCTTCCTTTCTAAGTATGGGGATATTTTGAGAGTGGAAAAAGACTGAATTTTTGACTGATTTTTGTTGTTTTTGAGGACTGAATGATTTATTTTTGATGGATTTAGAGTGATATATGGTTGATAATGGAAGTATTTGAGAGTGTTTTGGATGATATTGATTATATTTTGGAAGTTCATGATGATTCTTAGTGGAGATATGAAGCTCTATGATGTTCTGATAGGTTCTGTTGAGCTTCTGATTGGTTCTGTATACCCTCTGTATAGCTTCTGTTTTGTTCTGATTTTCTTTTGTATGAAGCATGGATTGATGATTGATGAAGATTGAGATCTTTTGGAAGCCTATTGGATAGTTTTTGATAGTATGGAATGGTTTGAGTATGAGTTATGAGGTTCTGATGACCTTCTGTAACCCTCTGTAGACCTTCTGTAGAGCCTCTGTCTTTGCTCTGTCTCTGTACTGTAATTGTATTGTAGCTGCTCTGGTACTGTACTGTAACTGTTCTGTAGACCTTTTGTAAGTGTTTTGTAGAAAGTATGTGTGAATTTGGGGAAGTTTTCTAACCTTTGGAAAGGATGAATCTAAGTTCAAAAGAGCTAAAACAAATGGAAGAAGCAGCTACTGAAGAGACTGAAGAGAAGACTAAGTGACAGTGATAGTAGTGAGATATGAAAAGACACTGTAGTGGCTCTGGTGACTCTTCATATCAAACATACCTCTTGGGAGGTGCATCCATGACCTAATAAGGATTATTGAGAGTTATTATGAGAGTATTATAGTGAGGAGATAATGTACTATTGATAGAGAGAGAGAGAGAGAGAGAGAGAGAGAGAGAGCCAGAGATAGTCAATTCTATCAAAATAATGTAACTGTATATGAGAGATTGAGAGAGAGAACTATGAAGACATTGAAGATGAATAATATGTGATTGATTTCCATTCAAAGATGGTGTATTCTTTTATTTTCTTTGTTATATTGAAGAATTCTATGAAGATGTTGAAGATTATACTTGATTCTATCAAATCCATGGGAGATATCTACTATGATGTTGCGTGAAGAATTGTTGTTTTCTTTGTTTTGATGAACAAAAGAATGAAATAAAAGCTTGTCGATGTTACAAGATAGATTTTCTTGCAAGATAATTCCCTTTTCCTTGGTGTCCCTCTTGGGGCTCCACCCAACAACAAAGTCCATGCTAATAAATTGCCACTTCATTTGAGGAATGTCAAGAGATTGTAGCTTTCAAGGTATCTTGGCATGCTTAGCCTTAATGTGCTAGCAAGACAAACAGTCCATGACATATTTTAGTACATCTTCCTTAAGCCTTTTCCAGTGATAGCTCTTTTTGACCATTTTGAGGGTCTTAACATATGTGGGATGGCCTGAAAAGGGGGAGTCATGTGCTTTCCCAGAGTATTCTCTATTTGGGTTTCTTACTTGAGGGATGCATAGTCTTGTCCTAAAATAGACAAGTCCTCCATCGACAGAGAATTCTTGATAATTAATCTTAAGTTTAGGTTTCTTTTTCTTTTTCCAAAATCTCCTTTATCATCTTCAGATATTTTGGGTCATGGCTAGCTTCCTCCTTAGCTAATTTAAGGATAGGGTTACTAGGCATTGACACCAAAGTCGCTAATGGTTCTGCCATTGAAGGTTCCTCCATAATAAGAGAATTGAGGAATGCCTTGCAACTTAAGGAATTAGTGACCAGGTCTATACCTGATATCAAAGTCATATTGTTGCAGAACTTCAATCCAGCAATGTTGCCTCATATTGAGGTCATCCTGGGTGAAGATCCATTTGAGGCTCTTGTGGTCCGTGTGACCAAGGAAAACTTGTTGCCAAGAAAATAGTGTTGCCAAAGTTTGAGAGCATGAATAATTGCTAGCAACTCCAAGTCATGAGTAGCATAATTCTTTTCATAGGTTTTTAGCTTCCTCGAAGAATATGCTATAGGATGACCTTCTTGCATTAGTACACAACCTAGTGCAAGTGAGCTAGCATCCGTGACAACTTCAAATTCCTTGTTCAAGTCAGGGAGTTTTAGAATCAGTGTTGTCACTAAGCTATGCTTGAGTTGATCAAAACTTGTTTGTTCGATGGGCGTCCACACTATGGCAACCTGCTTTTTTAGAAGATTTGTGAGGGGTGCTGCAATTAAGGCATAGTCCTTAATGAAGATCCTGTACCATCTTGTTAGGCCAAGAAAACTACGCACTTCTTTGATAGTGGTTGGTGGAGGCCACTCTTGGACATCCTTAACCTTTGTACAGTCTACATAGATTCCTTCTTCTGACACAATAAACCCAAGATATTCGATCTGTCTCTTAAGAAAGGCACACTTTTTATTCTTAGCATATAGCTTGTGTGTCCTCATGGTCTCAAGGACGATGTGACCTTGGGGTTCATGATCCTCCTCTTCCTTGGAATAAACCAAGGTGTCATCAAATAAGACAAGTACAAAATCATCGAGATATGGTCTAAAAATGTCCTACATTAGCCTATTAAATGTAGCAGGGGCATTAGTCAATCCAAAGGACATTACCATGAATTCAAAATGGCCATATCTAGTATTGAATGTTGTCTTAGGAATATCCTCCTCCTTGACGCGAATTTGGTAGTATCCTGACCTCAAATCAATTTTGGAGAATATTTTTGCTCCCTGCAATCGATCAAGTAACTCGTCTATCCTTGGGATAGGATATTTATTCTTCATGGTTACTTGGTTCAGGCCTCTATAATCGATGCAAAGGTGAAGTGTTCTGCCCTTCTTCTTCTGGAACAAGATTGGAGTCCCCAAGGAGAATTGTGAGGGCGTATGTACCCTTGGTCCAATATCTATTTGAGTTGTTCTTTTAACTCGATAGCTTTAGGAATGGACATCTTATAGGCCTTTTTGCAAGTGGTGCAGCATTTGGCATCAGCTTAATCTCATGGTCAACTTCCCTAGGTAGTGGTAATTCTGTCAATTCTTCCAGGAATACATCCGCATACTTTTTCAACCATGAGGTTCTTCATTGGAGTCCTCTACTTGTTCTGGCTTGTTTACTTGATCAGATAGACAGATAATCCTTTCCTTATCCCTTGAGTTATTCGTGTTGCCTTAGCTAGTTGGATCTTTAGTTTACTAGCTTCTCCTTGAGTTGTAACTAACTCACCTTTAGGACTCTGAAAGGAAACTTGGCCTTTTCCACAATAGATGTGAGCATTGTTGGGGACTAGCCAATCCATCATGAGTAGGCACTCATGGACCCCTAGATCCATTACCCCAAACTTAACAAATGTGGACTCTTTTCCAAGTAGAAATTTCACCATAGTAGTTTGTCTAGTGCAAGTAATTTCTCACCCATTTGCTAATTTGACAAGTAAGGAAGGTGCAGCTACAGTTGCTATTCCTAACCTTCTTGCATAAGCAGGTGAAATGAAAGAATGAGTACTGCCACAGTCAATCAAGGTTTTGAATTTCTTACCTTGGTAATCCGATGGAGTTTGGATCATCAAAAATTGGCGGTTTGGCCCCTTTTTATGGAGAGTGGCATGAACTGATGCCCTCTCAATCTTAGCTTCCGTGGGTGGGTTCTTCTTCGCTGATTTCCTTAATGGTGATGTTGGAATTTTTTTCCCTTCACATTGCTGGGCGACCCCGACCACATGTAGCCCTGGCTTGCCCACTAAATTTTCCTTGACGACGATCTTCACCAAGTTTGGGACATTCTCTTTTGAAGTGCCTAGGTTCCTTGTAGTAAAAACGTCGTAGATTCTAGTCATTTATTTGAGTGGGGACAAAGTCACTAACTGCATTTGCCTTTGGCTTCTTGCGTTGGCCTTGACACTGTCCTTGCGGCCTTTTAAATTGAGCCTTCAACATACCTAGATTCTAGTCTTTGTAAGACCAGGGTCTATTATTCCTAGATTTTGGCTAGACTTCTAGGGCAATGGGTCCCACTCTTATCAATGCATCTTGTAAATTCGAAGGATGCATTGATTCCAATCGAGTGTTCATTGATGGATTTAACCCATCACAAAACTTAGAGACTTGTTGGAAAATACTCATTTTTTGGGGCATATTTTAACAAGGAGACAAATTTTGAGTTGTACGCCTCCAGAGATAGGTCCAATTGTTTCAACTTAAAGAACTCATTCATCTTTTGAGTTCTGTATGCAGGTGGCATATACCTTCCCTGCACTAATTCTTTTAGCTTAACCCAAGTTACCATCCTTTCTTTGATTGCTTGATCTTTACACCACTGCTTCCACCAGAGCCTAGCTTCGCCGGTGAGTTTAAGCTTAGCAATCATAGCTTGGTTTGCAGGTTTTGTTCCTGTTGCACTGAAGTAATCCTCCATGGATTCAATCCATACTTCGGCATTAACTTCAACAATCTTTCCTTTTCCATCAAATTCTGGTGGTTTGATTTACTTGAGAATAAACTTCTTCTCTTGTGCCTTTGTTGGTCGGTGGGAGCAAGGTTCTGATTCTACGTTTAAGGTTGTATCTGGTTCAATTTAAACATTCATGTTAAGATTGCTTTTACACATCTCTTCACAACAACTGGTCTCAATGCACAGTTTATTTTTCATCAATATTGTGCAATAAGTTAGATAATCATAAAATTCTCATTTATTCATAAAGAGGCATACGCCTCAAGTACAATTATTCATGGATAGGTAGAGATAGGCTGGGATGATTTTTCTTTCAAGAGATACATCAGTGCCATGTTAATAATTCCTTATTGGATTACGGGGACATAATAGTAATATGGGTTTGGAAAATGGATTCTTAGGAAGCGGTAAGTCATGGAAAATTCAGGAAATCTCCACTTTTGATAGCCATGACGTTTGTATCACCTCATTACTTTAATTCTATCTATCGGCAAGACTTTGACCACCTCCTCATAGATGTATCAAGTCTGTTCTACTTGCCGGCGTCCGACGTGTAGGATGGAGTTCACATGTGCCTCATGGAAGATGAATAACTTAATAATCTTCAAGTCCTCCAACCATTTTAGCCTCTTTAGATTGTTTTGAAGATAGTCAAATTGGTTGGCATTTATGTAACAGTAACCTGCACTCCAAGTCCAACACCTTCCCCCATACAGTGATGAAGAGTTGTAGAGGTGATCTAGGATCCCCATCATGTCGGTTCTTCTATGATAACTTGAAGAATTCATAGTAGTTCTGAACATGATATGAAATATGAGGAACCTACTCCATGCCTCATAGGTCTAAAAGTAACAATAATCCAGAAGCGAGTAAAAGTAAAATATTTTCTAGTGAAAACATCACTTCACTCTACCTGATTTATTCTTATCTTGATTGTGTTATTTGTTGTAACTGATACCAACTGTAACGCGTCCGGTCCTTGTTGACATGTTTTAGTAGTTTGATCTAAAAGTCGTTGCTTGGCACACCCATGGAATGTCACAAGATTTGTCAGTTAGAGACTTTTGATTCTACTTTGCAACGAAACATATCAATCAACCTTGTTAGGATCGACCTGAATTTTACTAGGTTTCTAATGGTCAAGTCATTCGAGAGCATCGTCTTCGGTCTCCAAATGATCTCCTTTGTGTAGAGCATCTAAACCAAAGTTGAATCGTATCACAGTTGGTTCAAAGAGAATGGAAACTGAGAGGGCTGCATCATCGCTCAACCTCTCTACCCATAGGGTAAAATCTCATTCTGGTCCCCTAAAATGATACGAGCCAATGTTCTATCCTGCATTAACTATAGTCAATATGTCATCATGGTTTGAATGTTGAGAAGCCTCCTAGTTCTCTGGGACCACCCCACCGTAGGACAAACCCGTCAGAGGTTCCACCCACCCGCTTCCCTTGATAACTTTAGTTTTCTACTTACCTAAGGGCACATTAGTGGTAACACATACAATCAACTTTCTTAATTAATCCGTTAGTCATATGTTTCTCTACATAATCTTATGTACTGACATGAAAACAGTTCACGTAAATTTCTTCAAAGTAAACTTTATATTAAAATTTAACTTTATATTAAAATTTTAACTGAGATACAAATCTTGTCCCTAGGATGATTCCCCCAATCCATAAGGATTGCTCTTATTTTCTCCAAGTTTCCACCCTTGCACTAGTAATAGGGCCTCAAGAATCCATCTCGAGTCACGTAGACCATTTGAGTAGGACCCAGAGGCAAGGAATTTATAGCCAGAGCCCCCCTGGCATCCAAGCATCCTCCTACGATTAAACTAATCCATGAAGAGACCTCTCGTGGCAGGTTTGGTCCACATTCCCATCACAGTTATTTAGAACCCCCCTTGGATAGGGTTGGTGGCCACCTGGGAGTGGCTTGACACACCTGTCCAAGAATCTAACCTGATTCATTTTACAAGATTCTTATGAGAGCTTTGGTCTAACAATCCTTTCACAAACACTACTCTTAAAATTTACAATCACAACCAATAATGTGGGCGGGTGCTCAAAACACTTGCTAAGGTGGAGTTCCTTTTAAATGATTAGCATTCAACCTTTGAATTTTCCTTGCCTTGATGAGATTGGCCATGATGCATTTGCAATCAATCCTCAATGTTATCATCCATATCCCTTGCATGACAAATGTATCCTAGATACAAGTCCTCTTACTCCTGGGTGAGTAATCTATGCTTCATCCCTTGATTATCCTTGCAATAGGAATTGCAATTGGCCTTTAGTAGGCATTACCATCCCCATTATTATCCCCACAAAACCCTACCCGATCCTCTAGGTTTAGGGTTTTTGCATAAGTCAGATTAAGTCATCCTAGATCACTCTAGGTTCTATCTAGGGTCCCTTCTATTCTCATTATCTCACTCCTTTGTTTTCCTTGCAGAGATCACTATCAACTACCTCATGTTCAATAAGAATAACTCTACCATAGTTTGGATGATCACCACTATCATGGGGTTTTATTTTTCCACGATAGCAAACGCAAGTTTGCTATGAATAGTTGCATGTTTGTGGGCAACTATGCTCTCATCAATGAGTGTGGAAAGAGAAATTAGTGGTCTTACAGGTTAGACAGTGTTTCCATCGTCTTGGTAGTTGTGTCACAACTATCATTCTAAGGTTTACCTATTGATCAATAATCCTTGGGATCGCCTAAGTAAGTTGACCTTCTTACTTGGACAATTTTAAATAGTCTAATTATCTTCATCATTATCTCAAGCAGATCAGAGCTTGTATGTCTTTCAAGTATTCATTATTGTAGATACATTTTTTAATGCTGCAAGTAACCTAATTCATGCACATTGCAACCATGGGATGTAAATGCAATATTATGGAAAAAAAATAACACTTATATCTCCTCCAATTCTTTTCTCTTTGCAAGTGAAGTAGAAATTGAATATACTATTTATACAAGTGAAGAAGAACTTAACTCTTTGCACATGCAATGATGCAAGAATTTAATGCTTTTTATGGATACATTTATTTCTTGCAGAAATAGATGAAAATATTTCTTTTTTAACTAAGATACTTAAGGTCCTGCCTTGCAATCATAAGACACAACTTCCTAGATGCAAGTCTCCTTCATCAATTTATGAAGAGAATTTTTTGCTGGTTGCTCACAGACTATTATTTGTCATAAGTTTTGGGAAGATATCTACATCAATTATATGCTACAAATGCTATCTACTTGGCATGCTATTACATCTAGATGTTCTATTGCATGATTGGGGATGTATTTGACATGTATGTAAGTTGAGACACACTAGTTACTGCAAAGATTACTGTTATAGGTTCTTGGACTAAAAATGTCATACACAACTAAATGGTTTGTAGAGAGTTAGGCACTTACAACTTGTATACGACATTGAATACTATAGCTGCAAATATGGCAAATGCTCAATGCACTAACAATATCACTTAAATTGTGGGAGAAAATCTTAAAAACTTTGCTTTGTGGAAGCTGAGGATGCAAAATTTCTTGATTGGCAAAGGCTATTGGGATTTGTGTACGGGGGCTGATTGAATTTCTTGAATGAAATCCAACTCATGATTAATGGAGAGCTCATCAACAGTGATTGGAAAGAGCAAGCAAAGTGTTACACTAGTTCTCTTTATGCATTTTTGATGTGATGGCTATGAAAATTACAAGCTATCAGTCTCCCAAAAGATGCTTAGGATATTCTCATGAAGAATTATGGTAATGTTACTCACGCAAGGAAGATATAACTGAATTAGTAGTTTAATAATATATCTAGAAACAGTAGGAGCATTCAAGATTATACGATAGATATAAAAAAACATAGCAAATCAGCTTGCTACTATTGGTTCCAAAGTCTTAGAGGATGACATGATTGCAGTTACATTGAATGGATTAGGCAAGGAGTAAAAAGCATTTGATACTTCAATTTATGTGAGAGTAGATCCCCATTTCTAGGATGAGTTACTTGCATTGCTGCTACTTGAGGAAGTTAAGCTTGGCTTGAATACAAGTTTGAGTACCTCTTAGAGAGCAGAGATACTGTCTTTTACTCTAGTCAACAAGCTAGAGGTGGTAGAGCTCGTGGAGCTTTTTGAGGTCATGGGGACACTCAAAGTACATATGGACAGTAGCAACAGAATGCATGGCAAAGCTTGAATGTGCAAGGACAGCAAGGATCTAGAGTCTTTCTAGGCAGTGGGAGATCACTTAGAGGTAGAGGTGGCTCTTGATAGTCGCGTGAGCAATCTAACCATGATAAAGACTATCAAAATTGTAGAAGATATGGACACATAGCAAAGGATTTTCATAAAAATCAAGAAGATATGAAAGCAAAAGGCAAACAACATGGAAATGATGCATCTTCTAGTGGTACACGGGAAGATCAAGGAGATAGGTTGTTTGCTATGCAGTATATTTCTAAGAATACATTAAGCAAGGCAAGGATGACAAGTGGTATATAGACTCAAGAGCATCCAATCATATGACTCTGCATGGTGAGTGGCTTGATGAGTTGGCATCAAGTTCCCATAGACATGTATACGCTAGTGATGACACACAACATGATATTAAGCATACAGGTGTGGTTCCACTAATAATGCCTGATGGCAAAAAGAAGAGTATATATGATGGACTATATGCATCTTCTACTACTAGGAATTTATTGTCGATTGGACAAATGGCAAAACAAAATATGCAAGTTAGATTCAACAGAGATGGTTGCTTTATTCAAGAATATGAAAATGGTTGCAAATTGATTGCTAAAGGCATGAGAGATTGTAGAATGTTCACTTTGGATACATCTATCAGTGAATTAAAAGCAAGCATGTTTGCCCATGATAATGAAGAAATTTGGCACAAACTCATTGGTCATGTCAATATTCACAGGTTGAAAACTATGCAGCAAAAGCAGGTTATACTTGGTATGCCAAAGTTTTACACTGATCTAGGACATGTCTGTTTTGCCTATCAATTTGGGAAACAAACAAGGTTTCTGTTTATGTTGCATATTAGAAATAGTTCTTGGCCTTTGCAATTGATACATTCGGATGTATGAGGTCTTGCCCATAATGCATCTTTTGGTGATGCTAGGCATTATGTCATTTATCAATGATTTTTGTAGATATATATGGCTGTATATCCTGAAGCATAAGGATGAGGTACTTGACATATTCAAGGATTTTAAGACATGATAAAAATGAGTTTGGATGTTACATCTCATGTTTGGTATCTAATGAAGGTGAAGAATATGTCTCTAGAGAGTTTGATAGATACTTGGCAAAATATGGCATAAAAAAGCAGCTCACATGTAGTTACACACCATAACAAAATGGTGTGGCATAGAGAGAAAGAATTGTGTATGTATGGAAGACACCAAGGCAATGCTCAATGAAAAGAACATGCAAAATGCTTATTGGGCTAAAATAGTTGTCGCCTTTGTTTATGTACTGAATAGAATACTTACAGTTGGAATTCATGACTTGACTCTGTATGAGAAATTGTATGGGCACGAGCTTGATATCAACCACCTTAAAGTGTTTGGTTGCATTGCTTACGTACATGTACCTGATGAAAAGAGAAAGAATTTAGATCTGAAAGCTGTAAAGAGTGTCTTTCTTAGCTATGCATAGGATAGAAAGGCCTACAAGTGTTATAATACATCCACTCAAGAGACCTTGATCAGCAAGGGATGTAGTGTTTGATGAGCTTACACCATAGTGTGGTGGTTCAAATGCAATAGTTTTTGGTGGACAAGCTATCCCTATTCATGCTAAAAAATTTCCTTCAGCTAGTACTACCATGAGTAGACCTACAGGTGATGGTTCTTATAATGTTAGTCCTTGGACAGGACGACTACACAATCATGTTTCTACATCCACCATTGACATGGATATGTCAGTGGGAGGGAGATTAGATAAAGGCAAAGAGAAGATTTTTGATGATGTAACTAGCCCACTTACAGCTAGCTATGAGTCACATGGAAGTGTTAGTCTTGACAGTGAATTGGGCATACCATTAGTTATGATGCTTGGTGTAAGGAAAAGCAAGTATATGCCACCTCATGAGAGGTAAGCACAGAGTGAATTGCAGCTAAGAAGGACTAAAAGGGGCAGACAACTAGTTGATAGGCTGACATATAGTGGGTATTCAGTCAGATATTATGCATATATGATTAAAGTGTTAGGTTATAGCAGAGACCCTACAAAGTTCAGTGAGGCAGTAGATGAAAACTGGTGTGTTGCCATGGAAGAATATGCAAACTGGCTAAAAATGAAACATGGGATTTGGTTAGTGTCTAAAGGAAAAACACACTTTGGCGTAAATGGGATTATAATGTGAAATGCAAGTCAGATGGCTCATTGGAAAGATATAAAGCCCAGCTGGTTGTAAAAGGGTTTTACACATCAATATGGCTTAGACTATGAGGAGATTTTCAGTCCGGTTGCAAAGATGGCAATCATAAGAATTGTCATTGCATTAGCAACTTCTAAGGGATGGAAGTTATGGGAGATGGATGTCAAAAATGCATTCTTGAATGGTGACTTGCTTGAGGAGGTGTATATGGAATAGCCTGAGGGCTATGTACATCTAGACTATCCAACACATGTATGCCAATTGAAAAAGGCCTTGTATGGGCTAAAACAAGCACTGAGAGCATGGAATGCTTGTATCAGTACTTATTTATTACAAAATCTTGTTTTTCAAATGGGTCATGTAGACCATAACTTGTTTACAAAGAAGACAGAGAATGGTTATGTTTTCTTGGTGATTTATGTGGATGATTTGATCATCGCTGGAGATTATGATCATGGCATTGCTGAAATTAAGTCATGGTTACAGGCTGAATTCAAGGTGAAGTATCTTGGAAAGCTAAAATACTTCCTTGGGATTGAAGTTGTGTCTACACCTCAAGGTATATGACTGTTGCAAAAATAGTATGCTCATGACGTGTTGCTTAAATATGGCATGATGGAGTGGAAAGCCATGGAAACACCATTGGATTAGAATGTAAAACTTGTAGTTGATGTTGGGAATGAAATAGAGAATGTCACTATGCATAGACAAATGGTGGGTAGCCTGATTTATCTCACTATCAACTCTCCTAATCTCAGCTATGTAGTGGGGCTCATTAGCCAATTTTTTCAAAAGCCTTGTAAGCCATATCTAGATGTAGTCACAAGAGTATTATGTGGTACATGAAGGGTACTACTAATTATGGGTTGTTTTATGAGCATGGAAAGTCACTTGACTTAACGGGTTATACAGATGCAGATTGGGCTGGTTGTGCCTATGATAGAAGGTCAATCAGTGGTTATACTTTCAGCCTAGGTAGTAGTATGATAAGCTGGAGTAGTAAGAAGCAATCGACCATTGTTTGATCTAATAACAGAGGTAGAATACAAGGGTGCAGTCTCTTAACAGCATGCAAAGTAGTTTGGCTTTTGAAATTGCTACATGACTCAGGTATACATTTAGATAGGAAGGTCACATTGCATTGTGACAATCTTAGTAGTGTGATGTGAGGTTCATTACCACTTCATTAGGGAGATGGTACTTTCTAGACAGATTGATCTACTCCATGTGAAGACAGAAGACCAAGTAGCAAATATATTTCCAAATCACTTGGTAAAGAGAAGGTTGTGCATTTCAAGGAGCTACTTGGAATAGAATAGTTAGTTTGAGCTTGAGGGGGAGTGTTAAGATTCAAGCTCATGATAACCATCACCAACTCTATCTTGATAACTATAGTGTTAGTTGTCATCATTTGCTATGTGTGTTGTAATAAAGGAGTTGGAGACTCAAACATAGTTAGTGACATAGTCAGTTAGTGACCTAGACTATTATGTAGTTATGACTAGACTTTAGTCTATGGGGTTTTGAATTTTTAAAAAAAGGTGAAGAACATGAGAGTACTCTACTCTCTATGTGTGGGTTTCTCTCAATGCTTGTGTCTTTCTCTCTCCCCCAAAAACTTTGACAAGAAATCTCGATGCTCTTTTACAAAATCAATTACAATCTGTCTCACATCTTATTGCTAAAATATTAAGGTGCACTTATTCTTGTGTGCTTCCTCTTATATTTAGAATGTCTTCAGATTTTCCTGAGTGCACCTTTGTCCTCTGTCTTTCTCTTGCATTTAGATTGTCTTTCACTTTTGATTTTTTGGATTTGTTCTATCTTGGTCTTCTGAGGGGTAACAATCCTTAACACCACAAAACTTACTTTGAGAACTTCAAGTCAACCACTTTTATTTGTTGGTTTTAAGGATACCCAATGGTTGTAACCTTGTTGGTCTACCATCCTAACTTGAAATGAGGCTAGTAGCAATTCCTCCTAATTATTGCCAAATATGTTTATTTATGAAGTATATTAACTCTTGAACCTCCGTTAGAAAGAACACCATCATGCTTCTTTTCTGCATATTCAACTTGAATAGTCAGAACCTGATAGTTTACAACTTCCTTTTATGTGGCTATTACTAGCAGACATTCAAGAAATTTTTGATCTTGAAAGAAATTGCCTTTGAGAACCTCTTGCTTCTTTTGTCTAATATTTAGGAGTAACTTTTCTTTGAACCTAGATATCAAATCTAAAAAATGATCCAAGGTTAATTGCAAAGAACATGTTGCTAATGCCTGAAATAAATCTTTTGAACATCCTTCTTGAAACTTTTCTTAAGCCCTATCTTTAGGATGATGATCCTCTTGATTAGGATTCAGTGTACCTTGCATCTTATGATCATTAAAATCCTCAAGTACTACTTTTCTTTCCAATTTTTGTAGCTTCTTGACTTACTTATTGCCTTTTTCTTGGCTTTCTCATGTTCTATCCAATCAAGTTTCAAACCAGCTTAGCTTCTAGTAACTACTAATACCATAGCTTCTTTGGGAAAATCCTCTACTTTAATGCAAATAAAACAATCAAATTAACATGCATACTTATAACATTTGGGATACTTGACATCTCCTCTATCCTTCCTTTGTACTGCACTTGATTGATACTCTTATAGTCAACAGCCTCTACTTTGTTAGGAGGTTGCCTTTGCCCATCTTGGTTAGGTAGCTCTATCAAGACTACTATTATTGGGGTAGGTGGATAAAATTGATGAGGTGCTCATGCACGTCTTCTATCATTGTGGGTCCTTGCTACTGGCATTCCTCTCTTAGTCATGTGCCTTGCCCATAGATCACAATTTGACCCTACAAAATGTCTTTGACCTCCACAGTAATGGCATGCTCTTGTTTGAGTAGTTTGTTGTTGTGCATGAAAATTTTTCCACAGTTATCTTACTAGCATTCTTCTAGGTCCCCTAATGGGTCTATGAGGTATTATATTAGTAATCACCTAATTAACTATAGTTGGCTGCACCACTCTTGGCCTAAGCTGCAATAATGGCACTTGTTGTGCCATTTGGACATTGGGATTGTACCACCAAGTTTGGTTTCATGATGACCATTCCTCAAGCACATGTCATAGTACTTGTCCTTAGTCTTAGTTTCAGAAAGACCCAATTCTTTAATCTTCTTATCCAACGTATTGTCCTCTATCTTTTTCTTGATTTTCTCCATTGACTTCTTCTTCTTGCTCTTAGATGAACCTAATTTCTTCTTCTTCTCCCTAAGCTTATTCTTGCTAGACTCTTCATCATCCAAATCATTGGAGTTGTCTTTTGATCATGAACTTGGCTCACTATCCTTATGCTTACTATCACTTTTTGATCCTAAATCTGAATCTAAGTTTGAATCTAATTCTGAGGAACCATCATCTTTACAGATTTTTGATCGAAAAGTACCAAGCCTTCTCTCCACCTTCATAGAAACTCTTATCATGGTATCTAGTGTATCATTTTGACCAATCTCCACATTAGCAATTAGATTCCTCATTTTATCCCTCAAACCCTTAATGAAATAAGTAATGTATATCTCTCTTAATGGTTCATTTGCAGCATCCAACTTATTAAGTAGATTCTTGAATTCTTCACCATAATCTTCAACCAGCATATTCTTTTACTTGATCTTCTTAATTTTCTCAATATGTCTCTAGGATTTTTATCATGGCATACTAAGTCAAATAGTGCATAATAAACTATAGTAATCGATTGGCGCTATAACTATGCTAGCTACAGATAGGTGTAACAAACCAAATATAATAAGTGATAAGTTAGTGACCATCTAAGAGTCATAATAACCACCAATATGCTGTGTAGATGTGCAAACCCATCTAACCAGGTAGTCCATCATCAATGTTTGCACATGTTGAGCTTCCCATCTCAACAACCCCCCTTGTGCTCAACTACATCTCTATAACTCCAAGTAAGCTTCGAACCTTTTGAAGCTTCTCTTCACCTAATGCCTTTGTGAAGATGTTAGCTATCTAATCCTATGTGCTGACATATACCAAGTCGATCTCACTTGCAAGTACCTTCTCCTTGACAAAGTGGTAATGCAATTCAATGTCTTACAAAGTGGTAATGCACTTCAATGTCTTTTGTCCTAGCATGGAATACAAGGCTCCTAACCAATTGTGTGCTACTCATGTTGTCACAATGAATGATAACTTGACCATCTATCTATACATCCAAATCACCCAATAAGTTCTCCAGCCATATCACCTCACATACTACCATAGCAACATCTATATACTCAACCCTTGAATTTGATAAACTAATTGTAGTTCACTTTTTGCTACCTTGAATTTGATAAACTAATTGTAGTTTGCTTTTGGCTACTCCATGTAGCTATTGCACTACCAAGGGAAAGCATGAATCTATTGATAGATCTTCTATTAGACATGCTACAAACTAAATATGCATCTATGTATCCAAATACATGTATATTCTTACCTCATTAAAATTTCCATAATAAAAAGTGGAAGACATATCTCAATATGAATCTAACTGCATCAAGAAGAGGCTCTTTAGGAATTTGCATAAATTGATAGATAAGACCAACAATACAGCTCAAGTTTGGCCTCATTAGTCATGCAAATCAAACTTTGTACTATCCTCCTAACCATACTAGGGTATTCTATCTCATCCCCAACATCAACAGTCAACTTTACACCTTGCTCCGATGGCATTGAAAGTTACTTACATGCTATCATACCATACTTGGACAAACTATCTAAACCATATTGTTGTTAAACCTTGGAATGACACAAGGTGCAAAGTAGGCTTAAGAAGGAGCATAAGAAGACAACCCAATGGAAAAGGAAGACTAAGAAGAACTGGGAAATTTTTAGAATCAAGAACAAGGCACACAAGAGATAAAGTGCATTTTAGTCCTTTGTAAAAGAGCGTTAGGCTCCCTCCTGTGCAAGTTGTAAATGAAAAGGTGCATGTAAAGAAGTCATGAGAATATGAAAGAATAGGAAAAGAGTGGAAAAGAGAACCAAGGCTAGATGACTGGTCATGGAAATGGATTGGGGCTCGAAGGGGAGAAGGACATGTATAAAAGCCAAAAATTAATGGATAAGCTCATTCTTGGTGTATGGGAAAACTAGCTCTCTTCTTGTTCTTGTTCTTGCTTCTTGCTTGTGCATAAGAGAGGAAGTGGGAGAGAGGGAGAGTGTAAGTGTGAGTGTGTGAGAGTGAGGGACCATGGAGGAGATCTTCTTCTCCTCTTCTCATCTTGTCCTTCCTTTCTTCTCTTTTCTTGCATGTGTGGCTATGGAGGTTGGGGTTTGGAGCGTGGAGATGGAGCTTTCTTGAGCTAGAGCAGCCTTGAATTGTGGGGCCATCGAAGGATTTGAGAAAGAGGACTACAATGATTGGATTCAATGATAAGCTCATTACATCCTTGTGTGAGAGCATGCACAGCTATGTGAGAGGTAGCTATTGCCACTCACTTGAAACACTTGACTTGATAAGTGGTCCATAGGGTTTTGACAGTGGTTGCTAGTAATAGTGACAACATTTTAGTTTCATTGCTAGAACAAATGGATTCAATCTTGATTGCTTGCATGCTCCAAATGGAGCAATGGAGTAGGAGTTGGTCTCCTCCGAAACACTGCTTGTTGTAGGTAGGAAGCGAGGGAATCGGAGGGTATTCCATCTCCTTTGTCAAATAGTTTAGGTTTTGAAAGATTTAGAATGTTAGTTAGATCAATGATATGGTGTTCTTCATTAGTAGGATGTATTAAGATTGAGGAAATAATGAAAAAAAAAAAGAAAATGTAAGTTTCTATAACAACCAAAAAGCAGGGAAAGAAAAGAAAAGAGATTTTGGATATCTTAGAAGGAAAATAGAGAGTAAGTGAATAGCCCAAGGATAGCACCTAATCTACCAAGAGAGTAGGCCTCATGGTGGCATCTACAATGCCCATGCTCTCAAAAACATGCAAGAAACGCCCTTCCTCTTAACAAGAAATTGACTTCCATGGAAGAGATAAAGCAAGAAAGCACAAGAAAGGAAAGAGAGCAAGAGTTGTGCCAATGCTAGAGAGAAAAGAAGATACGTGTAAGAAGCTAGATAAAGGAGAGGAAGAGAAGTTGTAACTCCCCAAAGCACCTTTTCCCACAAATTGCACGACTCTTCATTTCCACCTTTTCATTTCTTTGAGACTTTTGTTTTACATGGTTACTTGCACCTTACAAGAAGATTCATTTTCTTTATTTTCAATAAAGGAACTTCTCAACCTTCCAAATTTGGAGAAGAAACACACATGTACTTTAAGGTCATGACTTTATAATATCTAGTCATACATTTTACAATGCTTGTCTTGAGATTTTACAATGAAGTTATAAGGTTAAATTATCAAACTACATAAGATTTGTCTCAATGAAGATCATACTTGTGTTCTTAAATTTGCACAATTTTGGGGGGTTATCAATAAGGGAAGAAAGAGAAAGCATTAAAAGAAGAAGAAGGAGGGGAAGAGCTCATTTTAGCAAGTGAGAGATTGGCACAGAGAGCAGTAGATCAAGAGAGCAACAGTAGCAAAAATCCATCACATCATCACTCTCGGTGATTCTAGCTATGCTCAAAACCTTCCTTGTTGCTGATTGAAGAATAAAGGTAGAATCATCATTGGGTGCATTTGTGGTTTATTGAGTCATTCATCATTGTTTTTCTTCATTTGATGTGTTTTTTGGCCACTCAAATGGCATCCCAAGCCTCAGATGGCAGCCTCGGATGGCCTCAAATGGGGCCTCAGACGGCTCTCACTCAAACAACCTTCAAGGAGCACACCTCGGACTTAGACAACAGTCCCAGTAGGATGATTGAGTTGGTCCAGTAAGACATTGAAAAGTCCCCTCAAACAACTCTCACTCAGATGGCCCTTGGACAGTTGAATTGGCCACTAGGATGCACTCTCTCAAGCTCGAATGGGCACCCCTGTCCTAGTCGGACCCTACCACTCGAACAGTCCAAATTTGCCACTCAAACAATTGAGTCTAGAACTCAGATGAACAAAAACTTGCAACTTGGATGCCTAAATTTGTAGACAACCTGAACTAGAATACATTTTTAGGGGTCATTCTTTCAAGCCCCCAAACATACCAAAGGCTATGAGCTAATTACCAAGTGACCCTAACTAGATTTCAAACTTGCAAGTGTGAACATAGAGCTAACCAATATTGGAATTTATCCTAATAATCCCAATAATTGACCAAATCAACTGATCACTTGTAATTTACTTTCCAATAGAGACACTATTTGACTGCCTAGGCTGACCACCCATCAAGACCCCATATAGAGGATCAAAATTGAATACCAAGTGTGATCGCAACTTGTGTAAAAGATATATAGCAATACCGAACAATTGACTGGCAAGGTGTCTGTGTGAATGATTTCATTGAAGATTGCGCATTGAATTGTAGGCATAGGCACATGAGAAAAGTTGAAAGTTTGATTATGCATAGGTCACCTTGCATTGCACCATCCAAGTGTGCAAGTAAGTGGGAATGATTTCATTGAAGGTTGCACATTGAATTGTAGGCATAGGCGCATGAGAAAAGTTGAAAGTCTGATTGTGCACATGTCACCTTGCATTGCACTATCCAAGTGTGTGAGTAAGTGTAAACTTGTGAAGTGATGTAATTAACAAGGAACACACTAAAGGGGAATTAAGATAAGAAATGAACCCACCAATAGGACTTACAAAACCCTTGGGACCTTGGAAAAAAACCAAGAAACCCAACACCAAGAAGTGAAAAGCCTCAAACCACCTGATAACCGAGTGAAGAAAGGAACGAATCACAATTAGAGACATATCATTAGCTGACCTTACCACCCTCATTGACATTTTAGTGGTTCAAGAGACAGCCAACATGGATGGTAGGTCCTAGCACAAACAGATACAACCAAGACCTTGACCTAGGAGATTTCCCAATTGACATACAACAACTCATATCATGATACGACCGTCAAACAAAAATAGCACACCATGAGAGATCTGTAGATGAAATCATAGCTCATATCGAGAAGGAGAGGAGGCTAGAAAGAGTCACCCTGCAACACATAGCTAGCTACAACTAGGAGCAACATGCTCAAAGGCTACACCAGGTGATAGAGCTAAATGAGATCCGACGAGTCCTATCCATCACAGGTAGCAAAAGAGTAGGAGGAAATGTCAATAGGGAGAGAGCATTAGAAATAGATCTTACATTGAGTGAGCTTCTCATGAAGCAACTGTTAGATAGCACTACCTCTGCAGAGTAAAGCGGAGCAGCCCTAGCAACTTCATTGCTAGCTGGATTGGTAATCACCCCAAATGCTAGAAGCCAAACCAAGATATCTATACTTGCAAAGAAACTTCAGAAGTATTAAGCAAGTAATGATCCTTATAACTTCATTGAGTAGTTTGAGCAAGTGTGTGAGGCAAACAGCCTCATGGACCCCACTCAATGTACACAAGCTTTTGGACTTTGCCTAGGAGATAAGGGACGAACTTGGTTTACTAGCCTAAACAATGCTGAATGCAATGACTTCAATAGCCTAAAGGACCTTTTCATTAAGAGATTTTACAAATCTAGATACTCAGACAACCTCATTATCAGGTTGATGGATGTCAAACAAAAAGACAAGAAGGAAATCCAAGACTATGTCACTCACGTGAGAAGTTTTTATAAGGGGATCCCATCGATGAAGCGACCCAATGAGAGATCAATATCCACCATGTTTATCAAGGGAATCCAAAATGAAGAAATCTATAAGGCCTTAGCTAGTAACTCGAACTTGCAAAGGGAGGTGTTAGCCATGGTATTTAAAGAGGCAATACACATGGATGACTTGCTAAGAGAGAGAAGCTCAAGAGCCACACTACAAGAAAACACCACCTCTAGAAACACCGAAAGAACCACAACCCTTAGTTAGTGATCAAGCCATAACATGCAAGATAAGGGAAAAAACATCAATCAAAACCAAAAGATAGCTGACTTGGAGTTAGACTTGGCCAAGCTACAAGAGATGTTGAGAAGGCCAGTGCAATTCCCATGTGCAGTGTGTGCATTGTGGTGGAAACCATCTTCCAGCTAAATGTCCCAACCCTATATCACAAGCTTGTGCTAACTGTAGTAGATTTTGACATGATGCAATGCATTGTTGATTGCCAAGAAGGCTCCCATACTCATAACCCTATACTCAGCTCTATTATTAGGGAATAGATAGCCCAACTTTGGAATAGGAGCTCCATTAGCTCTACCAGTGCCTAATGACTCGAAGCCAGTTGCCTCTAGAATTGACATCAATCCCATGGGAATCCCTAGGCCATATGGACCTATAATGGCCCTTCCACTAAGCGATGCTCCAATAAACTTTGTAGAAGAGCCACTAGAGGACAAATTTTATGTGAACCCCTATGTCTCCTATGACGAGGAGGATAATCATGTATTGATGGAATTTGGAACCAATGCCAATTATGGCTTTAGGTAGGGGAAGAGATAGAGCTCTAGGAGGGGGCTAGAACCAAGAGCCTCTAGCATATTGGAATTGTGGACATCCAAGGCGAATCTCGTTTCCCTAAAAAGGAGAAAGAAAATAGGGACAAGACTGACTTGAGATGTCTAGAGTGTGGAGTTACACATTTTTATGCTGATTACCTTAGATGAAAACCCTCCACTAGTACAATAATTGTGCTGCGAGTACCCTCAAGGGGTTCACTATATATATATTCTCTATATAGCGTGCGTTCATGTCCTATTTATAAATATCCTAATCTATGATTTTTTCTTGAATAAAACACAACCCTTTTCTATTCAATCTGTAAGTAACCCCTTTATATGACACCCTTCTGTATGTAACAAATGTATAAAAATGGTGTTTTAAAAACCCCTTATTTTGAACTCACGTTATATATACATATATTCATGAGTGACCCCCCCCCCTCGAGCGAGTACCACTTGGACTCTATAGTGTCAAAACATCTAATGATGAAGCCACACCAATCCAACTAAACATCACAACCTGAGCTCAAACAAAGTGGGCTAATATCTCATTACTTGGACCTAGAAACTTAGATGCAACATTTGATGGAAAGAAGAGCCAGAGAAGAAGAAAGAGAGCATACACCAAGATAATACTTAAACTTAATAGTGCCACCACATTGACCAAAGGAATATACCAATGAGAAGTTATAAACAAAGTCAAAGAGTGGGTGAAAAAAGCTCAAGCGCACCTGTAAGATGCAAATAATGTCATGAAGGATGATGTTAATGAGCTCTCTGGTGTGAGTCCACTAGTCTCCCCTACGTATTTGAGATTAAGAGGCACATCAATACCCCATGTAGCACCACACAAGCAAAATCTAGATGCCATAGATAGATGAACTACCCGAGCTTTGGCAGAAAGGCCTTGAGTTAGAGAAAAAGGAAAAGGTTGGCAATTTGTTCACGACACTGATATCAACTCTTGTAACCTTGTCATTAGGAGAATTACTTAGGCAAAACCCCATGCTATCGAAGTATTGAAGTAGTGGGTAGAAAGACCCAACAGACATGGAGCAATCGATTTGCTAGACCATGATGCAGAGATGCATATACCAAGCTTAACCCTGAACCCATTATCTAAATCTCTACAAGTGAATGCCTTTTGGGAGGGCATAGAAATGCATGTAGTCTTACCTATTGTTGCATTAGGTGATACCACATGAAAGGAATTGTGGACATGGGAGTAGAAGTTAGTGTGCTTAGCCACACAGTTTTACAAGCTTGGGAAAACCTGCCAGTTGAAACGACATGGTTTCATGCTACACTAGAAAATGAATGAAAGTTGGGCCATTCAGAGTGCTAAAATATTAGCCTCTAAAGATAGCAAAAATCCAATTTTCGGCTAACTTCATAGTCATGACAAGAGTGGACTATGATTTTCTATTAGATAGGTCATTGATGAGAAATGCTCAAGTGATAGAAGATTGGGGTAATGGCTTGATATTCTTGGGCAGCAGAATAGAATCTATTCAAGTAAAGATGGACACTTGGAAAACCTCACCAGTTGACCTTGATGCTATCTCTACAATACTAAAGAGTGACTCACAAGAAAAGCACCAATGTGGACCCTTAACTAAGTATATTCCTTGCCCTGAGAATGAGCATGATTGGATGCATGTATTGGCAACCATCAACTTGCTATTCTCATACAATGAGGATGACTATAGACAAGTTATAGAAGCAGCTAATAAACCCAATGGAGTCACAACTTTTAAGGTACCCAAGAATGATACTACATCATTAGTACCTCTCTACATGATCGCCAAGAGTTCCATCAGCACAGCGGACCAATGCCTATCACCTGTCATACCAACTAATAAATTTGAACTCCATAGAATTCTTGAGTACTTGACAAGAGATCTAGCTAGTAACCCAGCTACAAAATTTAAATCTCTTAAGAATCTCATAGAGAATCTGGAGTGGCAATGGACTAAGTGGCAATGGACTAAGGTGCATGACCTTAATCTATTGTACAACTAGGCCCTCATTGTTGTGGATGAGAAAAGTCCTACAAATGGAAACCATGGGAATGATGAGCAATCTAAGTATAAGGATTTGGATGATGAGTATAAGGACTATTGTTTCAATGGTGAGAAAAGTGAGGAAGAAGCTGAGACCATAGAGTACGACATAGATGGATGAGTGATTGAGGACATAAGAGAGGACTCTAAACCTTGAGAGGCTAGTGCTTTTAGAGTGGAAAGAGGATTCATCAGGGTAAATTATGATTGTACCTAGTTAGAGAACCTAGACGTAGTGGACTATGAGTGAGTTGGATTAGTTCAATCAAGCACCACACTACTCCTTAGAGTAGAATCAGTCTCAGAGGTACAACCACTAGGGGAAACTTTTTCCACTAAAGATTGTGAGTTCAACTCTGAGTCAAAGTCAAACTCTGAGAGTGATCCAAAAATCTCATGACCACCTAAGACCAAATGTACCAAAGGGGACCTTCTAGTCCATCTAGGGTGCAGGATGCTCAAGGAAGAGAGAAGGAAATAGTCCAAGTCCTCAGAAGCTGGATAGCAAAAGAAACCACATGACTTACCCAAACACTTCACTAATTATAAGAAGGATGACCGCATAGTGGTGTTACTAGGAGCCAAATGAGTAGGACTGGTTAATGAACCCATTGAAGGACCTGCTAAAGCTAAAAGAAAGTCAATTGGCAAGGGAAGGGGACAATTCTCGACCCTATCACATATCCCCTGAGCAAGAGGAGGCCAATCTCATTAGTCTCTTACGAGATTATGTAGATGTATTTGATTGGTCCTTAGAAGAGTTGAAAGGAATCAATATGAGTATTGTGACTAACAACATTTCTATGAACCCCAAAGCAACACCAATCAAACAAAGACCATATGCAATGAATCCAAAGTATGCTCATGCTATGAAGGAGGAAATAGTAGACAAGCTATTGATGACTGCTAGATTCATTTATGAGATTGAGCACACAAATTGGGTATCACCCATAGTAATTAACCTGAAGAAGAATGGGAAGATTTGAGTGTGCATGAATTAGAAAAAGGTCAAAAGAGTGACAACTATCCATTACCATACACCAAGCACATACTTGAGAGAGTGGTAGTGAAGGAAGCCTATAATTTCTTGGATGGCTTCTCCGGCTATAGCCAAGTGTAAGTGCACCCAAATGATAGGCATAAAATGACATTCACAACAAAATGGGGTGTGTTTGCTTATATAGTCATGCCATTTGGGCTAACTAATACACCTACTACCTTTCAACATCTTATGTGTGTTATTTTCAAGGACATGGTTAGAAAGTGGCTAGAAGTATTTTTTGATGATTTGTGTGTTCGTTCCAATTGGGAGGAGCACCTAGACAAACTCTGCATAGTATTTGAATGGTGTGGACAATATGGTCTCTCATTGAACCCCTTAAAATGCAAGTGCTGGGTAAAGCATGTATGTGTCCAAGGGCATGTGGTCTCAAAAAATAACATTGTTCACCGACTTTTCCAAAGTTAGATTCTAGATTATTGATTTACCACCACCAACCAATTACAAGGGAGTTTAGTGCTTCCTCGGCTACATAGGGTATTATTGATGGTTTGTGTTGAATTATGCACTCATTGCACGACCACTTTACAAGCTATTGATTGTATTTGAGTGGACTAAGGAGTGCCAATGCACTTATGAAGAATTGAAGAAGTATCCGATGATCCCACCTATTCTATGAGCCCCAGATTAGTCCATTACTTTCCGTGTGTACATTGATACACAAAAGTTCATCGTGGGAGCAGTTTTGTGCCAACTTGGAGAGCATAGCTTGGATTACCCAGTAAACTTTGCAAGCAAACAACTTACTGACACGAAAATGAACTACTCCATAAGAGAGAGGGAAGGGCTAGCTATGATGTTTGCTTTTGAGAAATTTCAACATTAACTTCTAGCTATTCCCTTTATTTTCTTTGTTGATCATCAAGCGTTGTTTTATCTTGTGAGACAAAACCCTTTGTAAGCAACAAGACACATCGCTCAATGGTTACTTCTACTATTAGAATTTGATTTCTCTGTGGTAGTACACATGGGCAAACAACATTACATGGTAGACCATATGTCTCACATAACCACAGGAGAAGTAGCTAGACAAGGCATTGTTGATGATTTGCTTGACACACATCCATTTAGAATGTACAGTGAAAGAGATTTGTTTAGAAGAGTAGACCTTACACCTTATTGGTCAGATGACATAGTCCCCATCCTAGAACATGGATTACTTGAATGTCCAATTCAAAAGGCTAGGTTAAAACATCTCATTCTAAAGATTCAACCCTATCAATTGAATGTGGCAAACTCTATCGATTAAGACAGGATGAACTAGTTGAGGAGATATGTCTGTGAGCATAAGATGCATGATGTGCTTGTAGAAGCTCATGGCAGAATTGCTAGAGGACACTTCAATGGGGACACAACAACATATAAGGTGCTCCAGTCTCAATTGTGGTGGCCTACAATAAGTTTGTGAAGCACTGTGATGAGTGCCAAGGAACCAAAGTCCCTATTCATAAGGATAAGACCCCAATGATAGCACGCCAACCATTTGAAAAATGGGAGGTTGATTTCATTGGTCCAATGAGCCCTATAGCACAATACTCACAAGCAAGGTACATAATCACAGCCACCACAGACTATCTCGCCAAGTGGGCTAAAACTTGGACAACTCAAAAAAATGATGCTAGGATCACTGTCAAATTTCTTTGGAAGCAAGTGATCTCACGATTTGGATGTCCCATAGAATTAGTCATTGATCAAGGCATGCTTTTATCAATGATTTGGCCACCTACTTGTTATCCATATTCTTAATAATCCATAAAAAATCCTCACCATATTATCCTCAATCCAATGGTCAAAACCTAAAGCCACAAACAAAATCCTAGTGATTGTCCTAACCAAGGTGGTTTCTACCTCATGCAATGACTAGAATAATAAGCTAATGGCAACATTATGGGCTTGCAAAATAGCCTACAAAATGGCCATAGGATAGACACCATTCAAGCTGACCTATGGAACTAAATCAATCTTACCAATTGAGTTCTTCATTCCAAGATTGAGAATAGCAACCCATGAGAGATGGGATGGCAAGGAAGCATGTATAAATTTCCTAGTAGAACTATAATACGTATTTGAAACCTGCTAGCTCATTACAACCCATGCCCTTATCTGTGAGAAGGCACAACACAAGAGTTGGTTTGACAATTATATCAAACAACACAATTTTGAACAAGGAGACTTAGTGTTGTGTATTCTGTAAATGGTCACAAAAAAAGATGAAGCTCAAGGGGGTTGGGACCTTTCAAAGTTTGTAACATTAGTAGAATAGGCAACATGAAGCTCAAAACCCTAGAAGGAGAGGGTATAGGCTTTTTCAATGGCAATCGCATCAAGAAGTACTACCCACCATCACACTTACTACACGAGCCTCCAATGATAACGCCATCTATGAAAATTAGAGTGGCAATTATCACATGCATAGAGGATGAGAATGAAGAAACAATAGCACCAGCCTACTTGCGCATAACAATAACTACTCAAAATGCACACACCTTTAATTCATTAATCAACAAGGGAGTTGACAACAATATCCTCACATATGATCATTGGACCCTCATTAGTCAGTTCCAAGTGCAATTCACTAAAGCCAAACTCAGCCCATTTGGGGGTTACTCCTATTCACTATTAGGAAAGTACAAGGTAATGGTTTCTATAGAGACTCACAGCCTCCCAATCATGTCTTATGTAATATTTAATAAAAAAGGTGTTAGAAAGGAATCACTTTTGGGTCACACTTTCAAGAAGTAGACTCACTACAAAGTTGACTACAACTCTCAATGCATCCACCTTGCCATAGGTAATGTTAGGATAGTCACGGATTTTAGCAAGGATACCATGGCTTCGCCAAATCCCACAATGCCACCAATAGTTAAACCCAGTGTCAACCCTAAGGAGGGGGTAGTGAACTCACACAGACACCTAGTGTGAAATACTTGCAACACTTAGAAGCCCCAACCAAAGCTACAATCCAAATAATCAAGTGGATTTCCAAACATAAATAGCAACCTACCAAGGGCACATCTACAAGATCCCATAGCTCTCATGTCTTGTACACCAGACCTAAAAGAAAAAGCTGGCATTACATGGAAGGAAAAGGACCAAACCATGATGGGTGTGCCAGAAGCCATGTTGCAAACCCAAGGCTTTAATGATGGCAGCATCATGGTGCGATTGCCTAAATCTACGAATGGCACACTTTCCCATCCACCACAACCTCCCAACCAATCTACACGTACTTGTAAGCTAGTAGGAAATAAAAACCAGAGTGTGCCAAAAAATGCTCAACCCATGAACATTCAATGGGTCTATCATCCAAAAGTCAAACCCACTACCAATATAGCCTTGCCCTAATACCTACAGTGCATCACCCACTACACAAATAGAGAACCACACATCCCTTGAACCACAAGCTCAATCACAGGTAACAAATAATAAACACTCTAATGACCACCTCATAGTGGAGGCAACCATAGCGAAGCAGTCTAGTCAAGTCAAACCCCAACCACCCATAGGCCTTAAACCATCTTATCAATGCCGATCCATTCTGAATTGGCCTTTGATATGGCCATGAACACGAGAGATGACTTAGTGACTTGTATTGGATGATTAGACTCAACTTTCATGCTATTGCTAGAAGCTATCGCCCTAGGCATGCTTGATGAAAAAATAGCAAATGGCGTACACTCTTTACCTTCTTCTTGGGAGTAATTTTAATTCATATTTACAAAAACTCCCACAATTTTGGAAGAGTTGATTGGCACTAAAATCTCTTGAGAATAAGCCTTAAACCAATGGTTAATCATGTCCTTAAAGAAAAGCAAAGTTCAAATGTCACCCGATGAACTTGATGAGCTGAAAAGGCTAGCTAAATCCAAATCCAATTTTATATGGAAATGGTACACACTTTGCATCCAATGGGAGAATAGGAGGGTTGTCAAATCATAACCAATGCAAAGCAAAGTCACACCATCAAGACTTCTGAATATGACCCCACTTACATGGCTCCAACTTCATTTAGAGTATTGGCCATGACATGAAACAAACCATTAGAACACAAGGTCATGTTGCATCCATACTTAGATAGGATCTTAACTAAAGAAGTACTTCATATTGCAGTACAAATAAACTCATGTGATCTCTTGACTGATGTATTGATCTATATCACACATATGGATATTTGGCCATTAGACATGAACTGCCATGCTACATTGGAGTATAACCCAAACTTCTATGATTGGCTCTTGAAACACTAGAGCACACCAAGAGTGTACTAAACACCCTTACCCCTTCATTCTCCAATCCTAGGAAGGATTCTCATCATTCCAAGAGGGGAGAGAGTAAGGTGAAAGGTAAAAGGTGAAGTAAGGTGAAAGGTACATATGAATCAAAATATGATTGAACTCCAAAGACAAGGATGAATTGAATTTTCATTAAGTGAAAATTTATTCATGAAGTTCTTGCATAGAATGTATGGATTGATTGATATGAAAACTTTTCATTCCTTGGCTTATACATTTCACTATTTGATAATTTGTCCTTGTAACCACTTTACTTTTTAAGCAAAAATTGTCCTTTAAAGAGAAATCATTTTGAGATATTGTTTTATGATAGGAATCCAAATGGCAGGGCTCCCATTTTTCAAGGAATAATGAAATAAATATAGCTTAACCATGGAGATGTAGGTTTTCAACCAGTTATGATACTGAAGTGTATACAACCTATAAGAACTTGTGGCAATTGAGGATGTGGCCATGCAAATTGTCGAGCAATGCAATCTAGCTAAGTACCTCAAGAAAGTCAGCCAACAAATAGATCATAACAAGTGCATAGAATTTCTTAGATCCTTTGATGTCAAGAAGAGCAATGGTATAATGTGACGGTCTAACAAGGGGGTGTAACCAAGAGTGTGGAAGTTGTGCTTAGAATGCAATTAGTTGAGAAAGCTCTAGGGTTAGTGGAAAAGCTAGAAAGAGGGCAAAGAGAGCCATGTATGGCATGATAGGGATGAATAAGAAACAAGTGTACACAATGATGGAATCAGCCTAGCAGCACGCATCCTCGAGTAGCCCATTGCCTGATTGCAAGCTAAGATGGTGCATGCTCTCTTCTCAAGCCAGAGATACAATGCACTCATGAATAGAATAGGAATACCACTACTCAAGAGAATTGCATCCAAGGTATTGGATGAAGTAAATTTGAACTCCTATGTCCAAATGACAATTGACGCATCAGCTAAGGCAATGGCATCAACTCCAAAAGTCATGGATGGAGAATCCCCAACTGATGAAGGCTGAGTCAAAAAGAAAAAAACCTACATCCAAGGCATTGAATGTAGGTTTCTAAGGAGTGCTATAACAGTCCTAATATAAGAGGTTATAGGGGAGATAGACATAGAAGAGGAAGTGGAGGAAACACCAAAACAATCGCCAATCCATGAGCATCATTCCTCCATTATAGTGAGCCCTCCCATCTCTTTCTCTATAATAAACCTTAGGGATGAAGAAGCTAATAGAGTTCAAAAGGAAGAAGCAGAGCAAGCAGCTAAGAAGAGGGAAATTGACCGCCAAAATCAACAACAAGAAACCTCAAGCAAGAGAATGGTCAGCAAGAGTAGGGGGAGCAAGGCTTAGTGCCATCTAGTCAGGGAGAGGGGAGAATAGTTATACTGAGGATTCCCATCAAGAAGACTAGAACCACTAATGAAGAAAGTAAAGACTTGTAGAGGGCTAAAGAAGAGTCAAGGAAAATTGAAGAGGAACGTAAAAAGAAACAAGAGGAGGAGAAAGAAAGGTTAAGATGGGAGGAGAAGGAACAAGTGGCCATTGGCATTAAAAGATCAATAGAACAAACCTCTCAATCCCAAGGACTAGTCATAATGACTCCGACGCATGAAAATGTGCTTGGAATAAGTGTTATTGCAGAGGAGGTTGAATAGAGACTAGTGGTACAAGGTAAGGGAAAGGCCCCCATGCATGCACTAACATCAATCATGGCTACCACAACCACCCCAACACAAGGAGCCACAGAAGTAGTACTCAATGAAAGTAACATGATGACATGGGTGCAATACCTACTAGGAAAAGTGCATAAGCTGGCACCAACAGCATTAGAATGGGCCCCAATAGTAGGATCCAAGAGACAAGCAATAGCCAATGTAAAATCCCACTAAGGTCCTAAGATGCCACACCTTGAGGTATCAACTACTTCAGGTACCATTGGCAATGCATAACACTAAGGAGTATGATGAGCTAGTGAAAGAGATCCAGAGTTAGTGTGATAGAATGAATAATGAGAGAAAAGTTGTGCTTGTCGAGCTAGAAGTGAAAAAGGATGTTTTTACAGCGTTCTAGCTAGAAACAACAAGGAAAATGATGGTATTCACAAGAGAAGTGATGGCAGTGAAAGAGATCTTGAAGGCAAGATAGGGTGACGAGAATCTACAGGACCTCTATGAGGAAGAAAGGGAAAGCGGCATAGCATTAGCGCAACTATGTGTCTTTGACACCAAAGAAAACAAATGCCTGGAGTTAGAAAACAAAGAGTTGGAATAGTAGAGGGATGAGTTGAGACAAGAGCTACATGCTACAAAGGCACAAAGAGATAAAGAGGCAATGAAGAAGATGGCAGAGCTACATAATCGACTCTAGGCAACACTTCATGAGCATGGCATCCTAAAGGGTCATGTGAAAAGCCAAGGCCAAGACAAAGAGAAGATGCATGCAATATGGAAAGAGCAAGAGCAAATGATAACCATCCTCTCATGAGAGCAAAAACAAAGTCTCGACATATGAAAGAGAAAGCTCAAGGATGGGCAAAAAAAAGTGATACTAAGATCAAGGATTTAGCAAAGTGCCTAGTGCTATTAGAAAGTGAGCACATAATGGGGCTGAAGGAAAGCAAAAGCAATAGAGACAGGGATGCTAGCATAGTAGCAGGTTTTCTTGAACACTATGTTGAATATCACTGAAGCAAAAGGAGAAGAAATAATTGATGAGCTCAAAAGGAAATTAGAACTCACAAGGAGAGCATTAAGATACGATCTCCATGAAAAGACACCTAGGGCTAGCACTAGCCTAAGTATGGAAAAGCAAAGGCAACATCTGATCAAGGAAAGAGGCAAGAGCTTGAACTGTTGGGATTTGGGAAACAAGAGCAGCAAGCACAACCCCTACTAAGGAGCTTGTAAAGCTAATTCTTGAAGAAGGGCTTGATTTTGAGTAGGAGAATGCAGAGGAAGAGTAGCCTAATGTGTCAAGTCCACCCCCAACACCAAAGTTGCACGGTAAAGCACATGATGAAGACCCCACTGCCCCAAAGAGAATTGTGGAAATAAGGCACGAAATGAGGAAATTGGTGAATTATCATCATAGAGAAATCTTATTTCCAAGCCTCAGCTAGTGCATGAAGTCCCTATCCCTCAATGTGAAGGGTGCTTGCCAATCAACTGGGTACAAGAACTGACCCTATGGAAGCAATATGAAACCCACTCGATCAATTCGAATTCATCTTCTCATACCCCTGATCACTTGATCAAACGATGTCACCAAGCATGGTGGAGGTGATCAAGCTTTCAATGTGATTGGTTGGTTAGAAGAAAGGGCAAGGCAACCAATGCTGTGGCAAAGGGAACCAGTTAGATATTGGGAGGATAAAGTGATGGACGAGGCTAGAGCAGTTAAGAGCTATGAATCATAGTCGAAGTGGAGAAGGAACATATGGGATGAAAATATGGATGCATGGATAGCTTTTTGTAACACATTGCCATATGAAAGGGATAATCCAACCTACATGCCCTACCCAAGGAGATACGGAGAAGGTTTTGATCCAAAGGTGCATGGAAGGTAAGATTTTCCATAAATTTACAATGTTAATGCCACAACCTCGGAGGAGTGCATGACCTTCACTGAAAAATATCTTTGTCCATCTATTGCCCACTTTTCCTATGAGTTTTCTTCATATCTAGATCCGGCATTTATTACCACTTGTAACTATGTGCATCTCCTAAGAATCCTTCTTAAGCAACATCCCAGTGCAGAGGAAGAGTGACCACCACCCCTCCTTTTTTATATAAATGCGGGCATAGATAGTTATGCTATGACCAGATTCATGATAAGAGCTACCCTATTGCTAACCTTTTGTATGAATCTACTAGAGGACATTAGTGAATGTCGATTCACGAGGTGTAACCACCCATTTTTGTCCACTACACCTTTGAACATGAGAGTTAACTTAAAAGGCTATATGCTAAGCATGTCCTTTCTAAGTAAGTCACTTAAACCTCCACCCAACTCTGTCGCTGAAAGAAAGAGATGTAACTTAGTATCATTCCTTATAACAAAAAAATGAAAAGAAAAAACAAATTTTCTCATTTGTAATGTATGATGCTATGAACAATGCATCTAGGGACCATTAAATCCCTAGCCCCTCCCCACTTCACACACTTAGGGCACATCAAGGGCAAAACATTATGATAGACTTGTCTCCCTAATTCATACACAGCACCATCCCCTTCTAGGAACTACGTCCTCAATTGTGGGACAATACCTTAGCCTTTTGCATGTGGCTTGTTGACCCATCTCCGAGTTTCACCAACACTTGCACAATGCACTTCATGGTAAGGCAAACACACCCCTAGGTAGTATACCTATTATTCCTTTATAGGTACATTCTATAGCTATCCAGCTAGCCAATAACTCTAGAGCTCTCTTATATAAGTCAACATATCTTTAGCATTAGAAATCTCTAATCATATGAAACAAACTTATCCTACATGACCAATTTTCCAAAAGCCCCAAGTACCATTTTACAAACCACCCTCAACCTCTCTAATCCATACCATCTAGTGCCATGGGGCTGGCACTCAACTATAGAAGGGGGAAAATCTTAACCCTCGGAATGACACAAGGCACAAAGAAGACTTAAGAAGGAGCATAAGAAGACATCTCGATGGAAAAAGAAGACCAAGAAGCATGAGAACATTTTTAAAATCAAGAACAGGGCACACCTAAAAGAGCGTCGGCCTCCTTCCTATGCAAGTTGTAAATGAAAAGGTGCATCTAAAGGAGCCATGAGAATAGAAAAGAATAGAAAAAGAGTGGAAAAGAGGACCAAGCTCAGATGGTCAGTCATAGAAATAGGTTGGGTGCCCAAAGGGAGAAGGGCATGTATAAAAGCCAAAAAGTTAATGGATAAGCTCATTCTTAGTGTGTGGGTAAACTAGCTCTCTTCTTGTCCTTGTTCTTACTTCATGATTGTGCATGAGAGAGAGAGTGGGAGAGTGTGAGGGTGAGGGACTTAGAGGAGCTCTTCTTCTCATATTTGCCTTCTTCTCTTCTCTTTTCTCATGTGTGCAGCTATGGAGGTTGGAGCTTGGAGCATGCTTGAGCTAGAGCCTTGAATCATGGAGCCATCAAAGCATTTTAGGAAGAGGACTACAATGATCGAATTCAACAATAAGCTCACTACATCCTTGTCTGAGAGCATACATGGCTATGTGAGAGGTAGCCATTGCCACTCACTTGAAATGCTTGATCTGATAAGCAACCTATAGAGTCTCAATGGTTGCTAGTGATAGCGATGATAACTACCTTTGGGACATGCCATATATACCATCATCACATTTTATCACCTCAATACCAATAAAGGATCTCAACTCACCCAAATCCTTCATCTCATACTTCTTTTTCAAAAGATCCTTGGCTTTAGCAATCCCACTGTCATTGTCACTTCTAATAATCAATTCATCCACATAGATAACTATGATGACCAAATATGTATCTCCTTTCTTACATAAAGTGAGTGGTCAATATCAAAAGCATAAAAGCTAATGTCGACAATATACTCTTCGATCTTATTAGACCGTGATCTATGTGCTTGCTTCAACCCATAGAGTGCCTTTTTTAACCTACACACATATGTAGAATGTCCTAAATCCTAAAAACTTACTAGTTGCTCCATATACACCTCTTCTGGTGATTCACCATGCAAGAAAGCACCCTTTATATCCATTTTCTATAAACTCTAATCTTTGTCTTCTACCAAAGCAATTACACATCTTACAGTTTCCATCCCAGCAATTGGATTGAATGTTTCTTTATAATCTATGCCATACGTTTAAGCATAGCTTTTTGCAACCAGCCTAGCCTTATACCTGTTACTTACAACTAATAGCTTTCTTACACTTATGCAATGGTATGATATACCAAGTCTTTTTTGTCTCTAATGCAACCATCTCCAAACAAGTGGACTCAAGATTCTCAACTAACTTTACCATATAAGTATAATGGTGAGCTACATAACCTTTAAAACTAAATCTTTTAGATCTGCATATGATTGGATCACTCAATAGATTATTTACATTACCATATACTCTCTTTACACCTAGTGTTCTAAATGAAGGAATAATAAGCTCATCATCCAAACTCTCTGAATCACTAGAATCTCTATCAAATCCTAAATGACTAGTAGATGCATCATTATCATCTGTGACTTTTTTCTTTCCTTTTTCTTTACTTGCAAATCTAGTAGATGCACTTGAAGATGTGATGTATATAACTATCATGATCATCATCATCATCCAATGCATCACCACTAGATGTATACCAATAACTCATCTCATAAAAAATAGCATCCCTTCTCGTTCTAAATTTACATGTGATAAGGTTATAATAGTGATACCCTTTATGCTCTAGAGAGTATTCAATGAAAATACATTTCTAGCCTTTGGATCAAGCTTCTTTCACAACTCATTTAGAAATTGAAAATATGAAATACAACCAAACACTTTTAAGTATAATACGTCAAGCTTCTTGCCTTCGAGAGTCATTTCATAAACTGCAAGTATGGGAGTTCTATTTATAATATAGATAGCAGTATGAATAGCTTCATTTTGGTAAATTCTAACTTCATGAGGTCTCATGGAATAAAGAGACGATTTAATTAAAGATATACTTCACAATAAAATGGGGTTACATAAAGAAAATGAACTCATTAGAGAGGTACTCTCCCCCTCCATCTAATCTCAAGCACTTGTTTTCGTTTTAACAATCGCCTTGAAAGTTTTAAACTGCTTAAACACATCACTCTTTTTCTTCATGAAATACATGCAGAGCTTTCTTGAACAATCATCAATGAATGTGACCAAATATTTGCTACCACCAAAAGATATGTTATGTGTAGACCTCTAAATATCTGTATGTACAATATCAAGTCTATTCATGCTCATATCTCTATCATGCAGAAGAGGTTGTCTTGCACGCTTACCAAATTGACATTCTTCACACACTTTATGAAATTCTGCAACTCTAAAAGCTAGCAACCCTCTAACCAACCTTTTGAACTACATTAATTTCAGTCGTTGCATATTTTGCATGTCCTAATATGTTTGTGCCATATTTCAATGTTGGCAACCACTCCTTTTCTTTTAGCATACATAATAGTACTCAGCAAGAATTCCATCATCTAAAGTAAATATTTGGCCAACTCTATTTTCTTTTGCGACCAACCTATACTTATCATTAAAATATTTTACAATTAACCATTTTTATTAAATCAAACATGCAGCTCTTGCTCTACTTTGACCAATAGACACCTAAATTCTTTGTTATGGATGGCACATGTAATACATCTAACAAACTCTTTTTCTGACCATCATGCAATAACAAGGGAGCTTTTTCAACATGTGAAATTGGGTGGCATGAATCATCATCCATCTATATATAACCTAGATTTTGTAAATCTTGCATCTCTTCAAACCATTTAGTATGGCTAGTCATATGACTAGATGCACATGAATCAATATGCCATATATCATCACCATGTGTTCCCTTTCTTGTAATAGCATTCATCATATTCTATATAATAAACAAACGCTTATTTTGTCTTCATTCTATTGTTAATAAAATGCATAGTTTCCTTGCTATAATTTACTACTACACATATCATCCTTCATACACCAATTTTTCCGGAAGGAAACCTTCCACTAGTATGGCAATTGGCCCATTGATACCACCTGGACATTTCAGTGTTGAGGCATCCAATAATTATGCTACTCTAATTTCCCTAAACATAATGACTAGAGCCCAATAAAAATAGACTAGAATCAGAATACTACATTAACTAACCTTAACATATCATCCATAAGTAAGAATCAAAAGAAAAATAAGAAAAGAGTCCATGCAAAACTTTCACTCAAGATGGAAAGTGTTACAACAATAGCAAAGGGAAAACAAGTATCTAATATGAAAGCAAAAACCTTTGCTTCAAGGAAAAAGGAGAAAGAAAGCATGAAAATTGGAGAATGCATTGATCTTAAGCAACAACTTGACATGGTGGACAAAGTTAGAGACTAGGTAAGAGAGGCACAAGTGCACCTTCAAGATGGTGAGCCAATTCTAGATGATGAGTTGCATGAGTCTTCAAGCATAAGTCTACTTGTTTCACCATATGTATGAAGAAACAAAAGAAAATAAAATTCCATAAATGCCATATCACAATCCAAATAGTGTAGGCACCACAAATCAACTCGATCAAGATCATGGGAGGTGGAATAATGAATGGTATGCAAAAGGTGAACCAAGAAATAGCCTATGAGCTACCTTAACCTTAATCACAATCTCCCTATCATTAGGACATATTGCTAAAGCAAAGCTCGATGCTCTAGGGAAGTTCTAAAGAAATGGGTAGAAGAATTGATGCAACCATGGAGCCCCAATAGGAACACAATACTACAAGAAAATCTATCTTGTCACACCCAACAAGCATGTTATTCATCTTTTAATCAACCACAAGAAGAAAAACAACACCAATCTTCACAAATCCTCACACAGTATTATATAGCAATTCTCCCACAAATTTATCACAACAAATCTTCAATGTATTCTTCATAAAAACTATCAAAGAACCACAATGACACAAAGGAATGATCAACTTTGAATATAATTCATCACATAGTATTCATCTTTTATCATCTTCATAGTTTTCGTAGTCTTTCTCTCATCTCTCTCTCATGTAGATACAATGTTTTCTCATAGAAAATTGGCTATCTCTCATACTCAATAACAATGAATAATTCTCAATAATCCTCTCTTGATTATATATATCCCTCCCAAGAGGTATGTCTTATATAAAAAGTCACCAAAGCCACTATAGTGTCCCTTGAGAGCTTACCACTATCAATGTCATTACAGTCTTCACTTTAAGTCTTCTGCAGCTACTTCTTCTGCTTCTTTGAGCTATTTTGAGCTTTTATTCTTCCTCTTACAAGATTGAAATTTTTCCCCAAGCTAAACATCCATCCATCAAAATAGATTCAGAAGAAAAACATAGGCTTATATAACAAAAACAAAAGCTCTACAAAACACTATAGAGGGTCTATAAAAGGCATAAAAGCCATACAGCTCAAACAAAAACTACTTCAAACCATCTAAAAACATTCAACACAATCTCAAACATTCCTTAAAATACTCATTCACAATCTCAACCTCACAAATAGAATGAAACCAGACCAAAATAAAGGCAAAATAGGCCATATTACTATCAAACAAACATATTACAAAACCTATCAGAACATCATATCTCAACCAAAAGCCATCATGAGCTTATCAAACATATTCAACCCATCCAACATACTCCAAAGAAATTTCAAACTCAATAAAAATCAATCAATAAACCCTCAAAAACAACCATTCAGCTCACAAAAAAAACAAAAATCAACCAGAAAACCAGTCAATTCAGCCCTTAACATATCCCCATACTTATTCAGGGAGCATCCTCATGACCTTGAAAAAGAAAGAATACTAAGACCAAAAACTAACTCAACACTTCTTTTCTTGAACATTTATCAATCAACATCCATGAACCAACCTCAACCCCATCATTCTCCAAAATAATGTGGATCTATCAAAAATATTGATGAAAGAAAAATACCTTAAAGCATAAACCAATCCTTAGCTTGCAAAATATAAACGAACAAATTAGTATAGGATATTAGAGGTTCTTCCATTCCGTTGCAAGTCTTAAAAAATTTAGCCAAATCTATAAATCAAGATATTCAATTCTTTTCCACTTTCTCGAACCATATCTCCACATAAACACAAATAAAACACACCCTCACACTAACACATAACACACAAATATCGAAATAACATCCCAATAAAGGAGAATGAAAAAGAGAGATTTCATTAAAACTCATCCATCAATTATATCCATAAAGAAATTATCAATGATGATGTTCCCTTTTAAAGGTCTAATGATTTTGGAACCTATCCATAGAAAGGAATTCATCTACAAATATCTTGGGAGGATTTTGAAAGAATTGCAAATAGCACATCCTCTCCACAAGGACAAGATATTTGCTCGGAAGACGAAGAGCATGAAAATACAAGATATCTAACTAACGGGGATCAATATCCACAGTGGTATTCAAGCACAACTTTGTACTTGCTTTTGATCATTATGAGAGTGTTGATGCATATATGTTAGGTAGTAAGAAAAATGAGCAATCAATCTAACTAAAGGATCGATAGATTGATGATGGAATCTGGGCAAATAGCAAATAATTCTGATAAGCTTGGATAGGAGTCTGCGAATCCCCTAGAATTACAAGCAAATTAATTTGAGATCATGTCAATGAATCAGCCTAGCTCCACCCTCTTCGTCTTTGTATCTACATATCAAAACCAAAGTGGCTACTAACCAACTAGGAGCGGCTAAGAATAAAAGAGGTAGATGTTGGAAGTGGAACAAGTACCAAGGGATGAAGTGATGGATAGGCAAAATCATAAAAATAAGAAAGGTTAAAGATGGAGATTTGAGTACTTTTATTAAATAAAAAAGAAAGGGGTTAGAAAATAGGCTAGAAAAGTAGAGAGGAGTGTGATAGACAATGTAGAACAAGGAGTAGGAGAGAAAACACGATCAACAATAAATGGGCAATGAGTAAAGATAGGAATTTGGGGAGAACCTTGTGGTTGAAAAAGATGAGAAATAACTTGGGGAGTCATTTTAAGTATGGATAGATAAGAATCCAATCTATGGGCCATCTATTGATAATAAGTGAGGGAAGGCAGTAACGGACCTAGAATAGAGTGGCGATGATAAGCTTCAAAGAAGGAGGCATCAAAAGGGAATTGATTAGAAATATGAGCTAAGAGATCCTCCCTCAATTGGTTATCACTTTGTAATCATGCAAGAGCTTTCAATTGTCTCTGATTCAATACCACAGACTCAATCATGGAATGCCAAGACACCTCAGGACATGTATCCACTTTGGAAGGATAGGCTTGAAAAATCTCATCTATCTACAACTCCAAGTGTCTAACATAAAGAACACCTTGCAAGATCACATCACCCACATACCAAGACATATCCTCATCACTGAGAATCATGAGATTACCTCTAAGATACATATAAGACATCAGTATGGTGTTTGGTATAAATATATCCACAAAAATCATTTGAGTGACTTTTGCTGAAAAATCTAAGGCCCAAGCACCACCCCATCCATTCTCTAGAGGATGCAAATCCATAGTGGACAAATTCATGTAAAAGGCCAAATTTTGTTGATGATATGTACAAAGAAGGAATGATCTAGCGGAATGTATTCCAGAAACTACTCAAAATAATATCACAAAAGATCCATTCTAGACCAAAGTCTTTCCACTTTAGCTTGGAATAAAGGGCACAAAGTTGCATTACATTGAAGAGCAACCAAGTCCATAGCTTATAAAGATGGTATTGATGGTACATTAGGACTTGGATGAATGGAGCATAGTTGAGCCAACTGAGCATAGTTGAGTCTTTGCTTTAGTCAACTGAGCCTGTAAAGAGGAGATTTCCACTTTTTGGGCTTTCAACATTCTAGTCTCTGTGACTCCAGTTACTTGAAAAGATGAAAAGAGTCTCCTTAGCTAAGGCAAGCTTAGTATTAGCCTTATATAACTCCTCTTTGGAGTGTTGCATCTCCTCATGGACAAAAGAGTACAATTGCTAATACAAGCTGTAACTGATATCTCTTCAAAACTTTGAATATCCTTACAGAGGAAACGAATGGTGTCTCCTGAAAGTAGGTGTTGCACAGAAAGAATTGGTATGTCCAAACTACCATCTTTGTGTGCTCTGAAAGAATTTGGAGATATTAGGCATATTGGAAGGGTATTTCTTGATATAGCAAGGATCAACATTGGAGGAACAAAAGCAAGAATTGTTTCTGCCGCTCACTTTAAGCGCTTCCTTTGAATGACCAGAGGAAGAGGAGAGTCGTGATCTTTAGGGATAGGTTTAGAATCTTCAATAAGAGAGGGAACCACTGGAGGGTTTTCAGGAGGTGGTGGAATTTTCTTTGTAGAGGTAGAGTATGTCAATAAAATATACAAGTAAGAACCATGTGTAACATTAGTTACATTACCCCTAGTCACCCTAATAAAGTGTTGATCCCTTTTAGCTAAAAGATAGGAACTCCAGTCAACGATCATGCCCTTAAACACCACACCATTCTGGAAGAAGTAGTGTGAATAACTCCTTGGACATGTAATTAGATAGAGTCTTGGCAGGCATAAACCTGTCCTGAAGGAACTGACATAGCTATTTCCAAAAAGGATCATAGATCATGGAGACACAAACTCCAAATGTAGTGATGACCCATTTAGCATCCAATAATTATTTGGTTTTACTGTAAGAGCTTCAGAATATCACCATTTGGAAAAAAATTTGGTAGGCTATTGGAAAGGGTTCCCCACAATAGGGAAGAGACAAGGCCTTCCCCAATCCTTGAGGTGTTATCAAAATAGTACTAACTCAAACAAAGCCAGACTACTTGTTGTAAGAGGTTAAAATTTCATCACATAGGGTAGGATCTTCAGGAATAAGTGGCAAGGAGAAAGCCACAAACTGGGAGAGCCCAGTCTTAATAATAAGGTCTAATTTTGTCAAAAAAACTGAGAATAATCTTGATTAACCAACGGAACATATTGGACAGCGGAGAAGTTCAACATGTCATTCGAATAAAAAACAAAACACACACCACACAAACAAACCTAGAGGAGGCCTACAAAAAATGAAATAAAGAACTTATAAGATCTTAACATAAGATCAATTTTTTCACAACATAGAAGATCACCCCAAACCACATCCTAGAAAAAAATTCAGTATAACCTACCCACTCATGTGACTGATAGCTTCATGAAGCACATATGATCCCTGTATCAAGCAAGAAAATTTTTTAAAACATGCACATTGTATCCCAAACCACATCATCATGACCACCAAAGTAGAAGGAATGTCACAAACTACACCACTCTTAACTCAATTGAACCAAGACCCGCCGACTAAAATCTGTCAATAAGGATTCAGTAATTGACTGCATCTCCCTCTTTCCCATGTATCGCATTCATTGATTAGATAAGAGATTTGCAAAGCGAGGATGGATTTAGGTTTAATGGTAGGTGGATTTTACCAATTATTATCAATGGATGATTTTTCTTAATTAGGTGAATAATCTTAAAAATAAAACCCTAGTTTATTTTGTCCTTTAAGAAAAATTATTGTGCTTTACAGTGCATTAAATGAGCCTATACTTCAATTATGACTCCATAGGTCTCTAAATGCATATTCAGGTTTTACCAATTATTGTATATGGAGCACTTTTTTGCCAACGCGTGCAAGAGTGGCAGCTAGTTTATTTTATTATCAATTAAAAATATGTGTTTAGGATATGAAGCGCGTGCAATGTGAATGGCGAGTTTATTTTATTTTAGTTATATTAGTGTGTGTTACGTACGGATGCACATGAAAAAGTGATCGATTGGTTCTTTTTAACACTTTAATGCGGTTAGGATGTACCAAAAAGAATATAAAACTTGAGACACATGTAGGGTGTGTGAATGCACCCTAATTTGAATTAGCACACGAAAATCGACAGGTGAAGAGAAAACTAGCCTCAGAGCAATCCAAAAGACAATCCCACCAAGCTGACAATTCAAAGCATGAGGAAGAAATACAAAAAATACCACATGTACTTTATTATATTTTTAAATATTTATTTTGGATTTTTAGAGCTATTTTTCTAATTTTTATTTATTTTTAATTTGATTTAATGGATTGTTGGACTTTATGTTTGTGCAAACAACCATCAAAAGGTTGAAGATAGGTCATGGATTTTTTTAAGATTTTTCTCTAAATTTTTAAGAAATTTTTAGCTTTTTAAAAATAGAAATTTTAAATCGAATTTTCAAGTCTTTATTAAGTTTTTTTCTATTTTTATTTAAAAATTTCAACTTAAATTTGTGAACAAAAATTTGAATGAATTTTCTATTAGGTTTTGGGTGGGAGGGTAGGCGGTTAGGTGGAAAGTAGCAGGGTAGTGGGTGGGTGGTCAACGAAGGGTGGTCCGAGAGAGAGGTAGACAATGGGCGGTAGGGAGGAGCAAGCCATAAGCAGCGAGAGCGGTGAAGGGGAGAAGATGGCCGCAGTAGGAGAAGCATGCCTCAGGCGAGACATGGTGTCTGTCGACAACGGCGCACAATAAGAGGGAGGCAGAGTACACCAACCATGGGCGACTAGGGGAGGCGGCGATGTTGATCATGATGGTGGCGTGGCGGTCCTAGGGGGAGGAGGGAGACGAGAAAGGGGAGGAGAATGGTGGGTGGGGTGTTGGAGAGGGAGGGACAATGTTGGGGGGGACAGAGGAAGGGAGGTTGAGAGAGAGAGAGAGAGAGAGAAGAAAGAAAGGAGGGGGGCCATGAATGGTGGGAGCTAGGGTGTAGGTTTCTTTTTTTTAAATTAAGTTGTGTTTTTTCTTCTTCTTTTTTCTCTTTGGTTTTTTCTTTTTTTTCTAGCCGTCCCCCGTCCTGCACACAAGAGCAAGGCGGGGTTTAAAAAATTCATGCAATAGGAATGATCAGCAAGGCATGAGGATGGGTGGATCGGCCACTAGACAATGGTCCCAATGGCACCCAATTCAAGGTGAAAACTAAGCATTTGCTCGAACAAAACAATTATTTCAAAAAGATTCGAGCCTCAGATTGACATGCAACAAAAAGTAAAAATGGGCAGTGTGATTGGAGGAACAAGATGGACAATAGGAATGAGATGTTCAATAGGAAAAACAAGTGTTCACATGGAAAAATATTAAAAATACACCCAAAAACATAATCAAAAATTAATAACGAAAGATATGTTTTCCAAAATGGAGGACAAGAAAAAGAAAAAATATTTGTGTAGATAAAATGGATATAGGAATCAAATCAAAACACAAATCCGGCGAGAAACAAGAGCGGTCACATGAAAAAAACAACAAAAACGCACACGAAAAGCAGTAAAGAAATTAATTTGAGACAATCTATTAGTCGAAATGGAGTGCAACGAAAAGGAAAAATGTCATGAGAAAGGTGTTTGACAAGGTTGTCAAGTTAGAATGCGATTCTAGTGTGAGAAATGCATATTTGCATAGAAACATATCAAAAATGTGTATAAAAACACAACTAAAAATTAATAACACAAAAGTCAAAGGAACACAATATTAGTAAGTTTGGGAATCTCCCAATTCCCATTTTTTGAATACTGGAAAGGTGGCACCCAGATAACATGTCTATAAGTTTCTCAAAACCATATTATGTGACCTATCATTGGAAAGCGCTTGAAAAATGGAATCTATTGAGCTATAGAATGCTTGATTTGGAGTTATAATGTTCAAGTTATGACCAACCCAAATATTTGACCACATGTCCCAAACTTATGGGAAATTCCCATATTCCCCAATATGGTGTTGAGGCCAAAATGAAGGGGAGGAAAAAGAAAAAATGGTTGGTATGATCAGCGGCTCAAGGCTATCCAAGTAGAATTCTGATGAGAAGAGAGCATGTTCATATGGAAAATAGCAAAATTCACGTGAGAAAATATCCGCAAACACACAAAAATGAATAACAGCCAATCTGTTCATCGGAAATTTGTTCAAGAGAAGAAAAATATCATGCTATCAAGTTAAACTATAGTTCTGGCACGAGAAAGATGTGTTTGCATGGAAGCACGTCCACTTCATGTAAAACTCTTCAAAAATTAATATTTGAGGAACCGTTAGTTGCAACAAAGGGTAGTAAAAAGAAAAAGTGTCCAGCTCAAAGGGACAAACATGGCTATAAGGTCAAATTTCAATTTCGATGAATGTAGGATGCATTCCCATGGACGATCAGCAAAATGAGGAAAAAGACTAAAGGGCAAGGAAAGATCCCAGCAAGAACGAGGTAGAATAGGACGGTTGGGTAAGGAAGGGGCCTCAACATGGCATAAATAAAACATGATATCATTTAAGGATCAAATAACAATGTATTCATGAATATATGTAGACAAGATGCGTAGGGATGCATTCCCATACTTAAAACCTTATAACGGATCGTTTTGTTTAATCAACAAGGGTCTAGCACATGACCATGATCAAACCCTTGCATCCCCATACATGACACGCATATACATTAAACACAAGAGGTAGTGTTAGAAACACTTGGCCCATTCAGTCAAAGTCATTAGCAGGAGGTACCATGGCTCGCCACAACATGTGTCCAACATGGCAAGGACCATGCAACAATACCTAGGGAGGAAGCATCATTGATGGAGAATGGTTAAGTTATTGGTGACGAAGAATATAGCACTCAACTCAACAGGTGCTCAAGTGAGAATGATAGATCGGTCACTCACCCACAGCTCACATCACTCAAAGAGGAAGGAAGGAGAACCCATATTTCACACCCAGTTGAGAAATTGACAAGGGAAATTATGCAAAGTATGCCACCATCCACAATTAATGGTACATTAGTGCATTCCAACCCATCTAGCATAGGTGCAAGAAGGTATGCTAGGGAGCCTTGCAATGCAATGCACAGAACACAATGACATGTCTAGTGGTGATGGCAAAGGCTCCCATGTGTGCCTAGGGAAATGAAAATGGACCTAATGTCAATGTCAAACATCTCTCAATCCTCATCTCTTAGAATTGATTGAAGGGAAAATCGATCACACTTAGAACCCCCTCTACCTCACGCTTTGTTGTGATAGATATAGGCAGAAAGCCCATACTCACATCCTCATCTAGTTAGGATGAAATGTCGCATCACTCAAGGTTTATCAATGAAGAGTGACTTCGTCTTGTCAATGATGTTAGATAGTGTATTCTTATGAAGAGGCATACCTAGGGAGGTAGCCAGAGATCAAGAACTTAAATTTCCTGTAGAAGATGTCATTGGCTTTGCAAAGGTTAAATGCAACTATCAAAGCACTTAGTGCACCAAGGGAGGTGGCTTCGAAATTGCATCTTGGAAATATCCACTATGGAGTCAGTTGTTCTGGACTACAGGGTGTTTCCACCTATTCCATAAACTTCCTATATACCATGCATCAGCAAAAGATCAGAATTTACAATCTTATCAGCAAAGTAGTCACCTCAAAACAACTCCTTCTCCCTACTGCTTAGGTTATGCATCCGTTGATAGGTGTAGGAAATCTATTCCCTTAAGCTCCTCACGTGACCAAGCAAATACATTCTTGAACTCTCGTAAGAAACACATAAAATTAGTCTTCTCTTTCTTAGTAAGGTCATCAGCAATGAAAATTGGTTTAAGCTTGTTACCCTTAGTGGCCACATTGATCTCTTTGACTTTGGTTGGATCTTTGATAGGCTTGCTATTTTTCCCTTCTCATTTAGCCCCAAGCAACACCACTATCTAATCTCCTTTTCTAAATTTAGTAAAGTGTTTAGGGAGATCTTTAGTTTTTTTTCTCAACAATGGTACTATTTGCAATTCCTCTCCATTCCTCCTTCACTCTTTTACGTAGTAGGTGGATAGGAAGATCCCCCTTAGTGTGTCAGATGTTAGATAGTGAAGGGATTTTTGGGTCACTATTCAAGCTGACTTTTGACTCATAGTTGAAATCATAGCCTTCACTAGATGAGGGTATTTTTTCTAATGGGGTAGCTTAGAGGTTGTCTCCATATAAGGTTGTTGGATTTGCTTGACTAGTCCTACTTGCTCATAATCTAGTACTTCCAAGTGCTCTAGTCAAGTTCTATCACAATTTGTCTTGACTACCTCATCCACAATCAATGGATGATTTTCCTAAACTTTGGAGTCGACAATGATTTGCTCAAACATGTGCTTCCTCCCCTACTTTACAATTATATGCACTTTCTATGTCTTATGTGTCAAAAAACTCATAATCCATCCTTGCCTCTTCTTTTGAATCAACGTTATTTTTGAGGAGGGCCTAGTTGTAGTGGAGTTTTAGATCATGCACTTTGGTCCACTTCTATCATCGAGCTTCTAAGAGCTCTTTTGAGTGGTTTCAGGTTTGCATCAGTATTTTTATGTAGTCTCTTTTTCAAAACCTCTAGGATTGTAATAAACTTCAACTTGTTTGTAGGTACTTGGTAGGTCATGCTTTGACAACTCTTGCCATCATACACATTGGAATAGATGCATATATTATGCTATGGTGTTCATTTATTTTCTTCACTCTTTGATATGAGTGACTATGTTAGTTGCTCGATTATAGCCCTCCTTATTAATTGAGAAATCGAAGTCAATGATTGCAATGATATACATTGAATCTCACTCATCGTCATCAAGATAGGGGATGCATTTTGTGAGCTAGCAATAGTTCGATGCGTCTTGATGTTTTCATTCAACAAGGTAGAGATGGTGTCTAGGTCGACAAGTAAGGTCCTTCAAATGTCCATCTCAATTCTAATAACTTCTGTGCAATTTCCAAAGAACATTTGGCCATTATTCCAATCCTTGATTGCTCATGCATTTCTCATCAAGGGTTGACCAAGTAGGATGCCATTATTAACTCCCTTCATGAGACAATAAAGTTTATTGAAAATCTAATGCTTGCAATTTTAGTTGTCCACTCCTTCAATATGCTAGATGGTTTGACCTTTGTTTCATTGGCCAAAGCATATAGTTTCGATATGTAGTTTCCCCAAGCTTGAAAAACTACATGAGTAAGGGCATTAACCCTTGCTCCTGTGTCAGTAATCCTCTTTCCAGTGGAATCTCTAAGTGCAATGATAGGAAGTACTATGTGCATCTTGATTCCTTTCCAAAATGAATTCACTTGTAGGGTTCGTGTTGGAGTGTTTAGTATTAGGATAAGTATATGTGTATTTGTGTCATGGCCTTATATAATTGCTTATTTTGGTTTGTTGAGACCTAAATTGACTTGTTTTTTGGGTTGATTTTTGTTGTTTTTGTGAGCTGAATGGTTGATTTTGAGGGTTTATTGATTGACCTTGTTGAGTTTGGAAGTTTTTTAGAGTGTGTATGGGTTGAATATGTTTGTTGGGAAGCTCATGATGGTTTTTGGTTGAGATATGACATTTTGATAGGTTCTGTAATGTGCATGTTTAGTTGTGATAGGATCTGTTTTGGTTTTATTTCTTTCTATTTGTGAGGTTGAGATTGTGAATGAGTCTTTTAAGAAATGATTGAGATTGAATGGTTTTGGATGATTTGAAGCAGTTTTGGTTTGAGCTATATGGTTTTTATGCCTTCTATAGATCCTTTGTAGTGGTGTTCAGTAGAGCTTCTGTCTCTATTCTGTAAGCCTATGTTTTCTTTTGTATTTGTTCTAATGGATGGATATTTAGCTTGGGTAATATTTTTCAATCTTGGAAGAAGAAGAATACAAGCTCAAAATAGCTCGAAGAAGTAACTGAAGAAGACTTAAAGTGAAGATTGCAATGATAGTGACAATAGTGAGCTCTCAAGAGACACTCTAGTGTCTCTGGTGGCTCTGGTGACTCTTCATATTAGACATACCTCTTGGGAGGGGTATCAATGACTAAGAGAGGATTATTGAGAATCATTCATTTTTATTTTAATGTACTATTGAAAGAGAGCATACATGAGAGATAGAGTATGAGAGATACCAATTTTCTATGAGAAAACATTGTATCTATATGAGAGAGATGAGAGAAAGACTATGAAGATGATGAAATATGAATACTATGTGATGAATTCCATTAAAATTTGATCTTTTCTTTGTATCATTGTAGTTCTTTGATGGTTTCTATGAAGAATATGTTAAAGATTTGTTATGATAAATCCGTGAGAGAATTGCTATATGATGCTACATGAGGATTTGTAAAGATTGGTGTTGTTTTTCTTATTGTGGTTGATTAAAATATGAATATCATGCTTGTTGGTGTAACAAGATATATTGTCTTGCAGTAGTTTCTCCATTTTTGTTGGTGTTCCTCTTGGGGTTCCATGTTTTTTGTGTGTAGCTAGGGAAAACTACCATCAACAAGCACCAAAATAGAGGTTGAAAATGGAAGAACTAGCACTGCTGAAAGATTACAAAATCCCTGAGACTATTGAATATTTGGAAATCTTCATTGCCAAAGACACTTTCTAAAATAAGTGCATCCCTCAATGGTGGAAGCATATCACTATCTTGATGTGGGCTCTATGCGATAGACTGATCCCACAGTCTTTGAAAGCTATAGAAAGTTGTATCACAATAGCCAACTGTTGTCCACAAATTTGAAAAGCAAAGCAGAAAGAGAAAGAATGGCTACCCATGAGAGATTTGACCTTCATTAAAGAATTTCCAGATATCATTAAGCAAAAGATTGTGAAAAAACTTCAGGAGTTGTGGAGGGTAGAAGTTCACAAGAATATGAAGATAAATAGTTGAAATTTGTTTGTGGATGTAACGTGCCCGTCCTCAAATCGCGGGACACGTCTTAGCAATCCATCGAGAGATATATCTAGAAGACGCCGCCCGGCACTCCCAAGGAATGACACGGGCTTTGCCAACTAGGGTCTCTCGAGTTTGCCCTGCAACGAAACTTATCCGGTCGTTCCCACTAGGATCAACCTGAAGTCCGGGTTCCTTGTAGTCAGGTCTTCCTAACAGCCTTCTAGCGTCAGTATGCAACTGCTCCCCTTTGTGCAAATAAAGCAGACTCATACCGCACTTGGTTCAAAGAGAATGGCAAACGAGAGGGAGGCATTGCTCGACCTCTCTGCCCGTAGGGCATAGTCCCATTCTGGTCCCCTAAAACGGTATGAATCAGGGTTTCAACTTACAAGTTCTAAGGTCCTTGTCTAACTAACGTTCACATCAAATAAATTCCATTGAGGAAAGCTCTTGGCTAACCGAGACCACCCTACCGCAGGATGGACCCGAGGGTCACATCCACCACGCTTCCCTCGGGGGTTGTTTTAGTTATCTAATTACCTACCACATTATGCTTGACATATAAAAGCAGCTTCCTTAATTAACCCGTTAATCACAAGTTCCTTACGTAATTTAGGGCACAGACACAAAGACAAGATAAAACAAGTTCAAACACTTCCTTAACTTATCTTCAGATTAATGTTTGTCTCTTTCCCATACAGGAGAATTAAGTATCCCTTTCTGCCTCCGCAAGAAAAATCCTTCCGTCTCCCGGCAATAAAAACCCAAAGGTTTATCCTACCAAGATTTCGTCTTGTAACTAGTATCAAGGCCTCGAGATCCCATCTCGAGTCACGTAGAACACTTGTGTAGGGTCCGGAGGCATTGGGATTTACGGCCAGAGCCCCCATTGGCACCCAAGCGTCCTCCTACGCCAAGTAATTTCCACGGAGAGACCTCTCGCGGCGGGTTCGGTCCACATTCCCAGCACGGATTCATAACCCCCTTGGTTAGGGTTTGGCGGTTCGCGGGGGGTAGCTAGTGCCATCCTTTCTTAATTATCCCTTAAGGAAATCAATCACAGTTGAAGCAACCAGCTTAATAACATCTAGTAGGGAAAACATCCCTTTTGTTTCCATGGCAATCAGTCATCTCAGATCCGGCCATGCAATCATCAATCACAAACAACTTGGAGTAGCATCCAAAACCACATCAAGCAATCATCCTGCTTATGATCCGCCTATCCTTAGTAAGATCCTCTCCTCTTACCAACACAACCAGTCGACATTCACTTGGAGATACCCTTTTCAAACAACCAAGCATAACTTGGGTCAACAATCCGGCTTTAACAAGATCAGCCTTTCGTTAAAACCGTTTCAATAGTTCCAAGCAACATGCTTAGCATAAATCAACTACCCTAAAGTTCGCTCTCCCCCTTGGGTTAGGGCTTCGCAAGGCAAATTCCTCTAGATCCTTTAAATGAACTAAGTGATTTCACCTTGACCTTTATTAATCATGGCTACCCATTTAGGGTAGAAGATCAACCCATCCTAAGCCCTTTAATGGTGAATACATGCAATTCTACCTCTATTTAAGAATTCAAGATGTGTGAGAAGAATCTAAATCTTAATACAACCTGGAAATGAGCTATAGTTTTTGGAGAGTTGGCGGTATTCATGTCTCTACTTTCATTGGATATGTTCCTAGCTCCATTTGCAACTTCAGCACTTGTGCTCCTTGTAACTCGTCTCTTGGGTGCCATCGTTGTGCGTTCTCGGTCTTGTAACCCTTGAGGTATTCGACTTCTCTGGCCTTGGCAGAAGGAAGTGGTACGCGGGTTCACAAGGAATCTAAGGCCAAACAATGTGACATCAAACATGCATAACTCTTCTTTTTCTTTTACCCTTTCCCCAATTTGTTTTCCTTCTATCTCACCCTCTCCATCTCATAGTCTTCTCTCCCTCTCTCTTTCTCTCTCTCTCTCTCCCTATATCCTCCCCTTATTATCTTCAACTTCTCTTTATCCCTCTTCTTCTTCTTATTCTCCTCTCTCTTCCTCTTCTTCTCCTCCTTTCTCCTTCTTTCTCTCCCTTCCTCTTCTTCTTCTTCTCCTTCTCTTCTTCTCCTTCTTCCTCTCCTCTCTCTCCCTCTTCTTCTCCTTCTTTCTCTCCCTTCCTCTTCTTCTTCTTCTTCTCTCCCTTTCTCTTCTTCTTCTTCTCCTTCTCTCTCTCTCCCTCTTCTTCTCCTTCTTCCTATCTTCTCTCTCCCTCTTCTTCTCCTTCTCTCTCCCTCTTCTTCTCCTTCTTCCTATCTTCCCCTTCTCTCTCTCCCTCTTCTTCTCCTTCTTCCTATCTTCTTTCTCCCTCTTCTTCTCCTTCTTCCTATCTTCTCTCTCCCTCTTCTCTCTCTCTCTCTTCCTCTCCTTCTTCTTCTTCTTCTTCTTCTTCTTCTCTTTCTCCCTCCTTCTTCCTCTTCTTCTTCCTCTTCTCTTCTTCTTCTCCTCTTCTTCTCCTCCTCCTCTCCTTCTTCTTCTCCTTCTTTCTCTCCCTTCTTCTCTTCTTCTCTCTCTCTCCTCTCCTCCTTCCCTCTCTCCCTCTTTCTTCCTCTTCTTCTTCTCCTTCTCCTTCCCTCTCTCCCTCCTTCTTTCTCTTCTTCTTCTTCTTCTCTTCTTCTCCTCCTTCTCTCTTCTCTCCTTCCTCCTCCTCCTCCTCCTCCTCCTCCTCCTCCTCCTCCTCCTCCTCCTCCTCTTCTCTCTCTCTCTCTCTCTCTCTCTCTCTCTCTCTCTCTCTCTCTCTCTCTCTCTCTCTCTCTCTCTCTCTCTCTTTGTTCACGAGAAAGGGGGGGTCTCCACCTGATGATGAGGAGGGGGGAAAGTTCCTGAGACGAAGCCCAAGGGGGGCACGACGAAATGAAAACAGGCATAGTTAGGACAGATTTAATCAATTTTAACAATGCTGGAGGTAGAGCTAGCTAATGTCAGCAGCTATGATGCTGGGCTGCTACGCCTTAACCAAAGGAAGAGGTCTTTAGAAGGAATCATCAGTAGATATGCTTTGAATTTAGAGATCCAATGACTCCAAGTGAGCTGGGTCCTGTTGGCTATGGAGGACACCCAAAGCAAAAGTTGAGAATATTGACAATGCTGAGCTCCAGGGTGTGCAATGCTTAGGTGTGAGGTGCTAGGGAGGAGCTCTAGAATAGAGGAACATTTTCCTAGAAGGAATTGCAGTGAGATATGACTTGTGGAGAGAGATCCAAGAGCTTGAAGCAGGCAGGGTGCAGGCTAGCTATGGCTGTCGAGGGTCAAGTAGAGATGGAGGTGAGAAATGGAACCATGAGCTGGACTTGAGTTGACCTGAGGTTAAGATGAGCTGAGAGAGAGTAGAGGAGAGCTAAGCCATGCTTAGCTGAGCTCTGATACCATGTTAAAGATGCGGGATCTAGAGCATGACAAAGGCGGTAGCTATGGAGGATGGAAGATAAAGACACAACTCATGTTGACATGACAATGTAGACAACTGCTACACAAGTGAATTAGATTTCAAGATTGAGACTTGAACTCATAAACACAATCTTGTGTATGGACAACAATGACACAGACACTTGACATAAGAGACAAGTACTATTGCATTATCATCATATGAAAGTGATAGTTCAAGTACATCATTATATAGAGTTCTTTGGTAGCACTTAACATCCACTGTGCATATGGGATTTTGTCTCTCTTCCTAGAATGGACTGCATCTTCCTAGCCTAGCTATCTTATACAAAGGGACTAGAGTAGGTGTGATTGCAAGTATCTCAACATGATATTTAATAGGAGACTCAAGGATCAGCATCCAACTTGGTGGAATTTGAAGGTGCCGCAATAATGCGTGCCAAGAAGAGAGAACCCACAGTTCCAAAAGAGAATGTTCCCTCTGCCAAAAGTGTGAAGTTCAATCTTCCAAAAGAGAAACATAATAATACAGAACAAAACAATGTAGTATAGAGTAGTCCAATGTCACAGAATGTCAAGATTGTGGGAGAGAAGGAAGGAGTCTCGCTTGAAGCTTTCTTGCTTGCACAATGGGGGAAGACACACAAGGGTGGAGGCTGAAAACAGTTTTCCTCTTCTTAGTTTGTGTAAGCCAAAAGAACTCTAGTACAAAGAAATAGAAGAACCCTCTATATGGGTCTCAAACCAAACTCAACTAACTAAGGTGGCATACTAACTGAGCCACGAACTAGAATAGATAAGGATAGCTATCATGTAGCTATTATTCATGGGCGGTGTACCAACCGCATCTGCAACCGACACGTCGGTGACATAAATACACAACGGTCACCCTGGCGTATCACGAGTGGAGCTCGATATCTCAACACTCCCCCTCGAGCTCAATCCCAATTCCTGCACACCAAGCAGGTCTCTGAACTTGCGCAGCTTCTCTGCGCCCAATGCCTTCGTGAATATGTCAGCTACCTGATCCTCTGTGCTGACATAAACTAGATCAATAAGACCTAATAAAACCCTCTCCCGCACATAGTGATAATGCACCTCAATGTGCTTTGTTCTAGCATGATAGACTGGGTTATTTGCCAAGTGTATACTACTCATGTTGTCACAATAAATGACAACTGGTCCATCTGTAGACTGATGCATATCATAAAGTAGCTTATGCAACCAAGCTACCTCACATGCAGCCATTGCTGCACCCCTGTACTCAGCCTCTGTGCTCGACAAGGCAACTGTAGGCTGTTTCTTGCTGCTCCAAGTGACTGCAGCACTCCCAAAAGAGAACACATATCCACTGGTAGATCGTCTATCAGAAATACTACCAGCCCAATCAGCATCAGTGTATCCATGCAACTGTATCTGAACCCCAGTCTCATAAAATAGTCCATACTGCAATGTGGACTTCACATACCTAAGTATGCGTCTAGCCGCATCCAAATGTGGTTTCCTTGGAGCCTGCATAAACTGACTTACCAATCCAACAGCATAGCTCAAATCTGGCCTGGTAATAGTCATATAAATCAAACTTCCTACTATGCGTCTGTACATAGTAGGGTCTTCTAGAAGCTCACCTGCATCTGTGCTCAGCTTCACATTTTGCTCCAAAGGAACTGAAATAGGCTTACAGCCTGTCATTCCATATTTGGACAGCATGTCCAATCCATACTGCCTCTGCAAGAGCTGTATCCCACTTGGTGATCTAATCACCTCAATGCCCAAGAAATAACGCAGCTCTCCCAAATCCTTCATCTCAAACTTTTGCTTCAATAGCATTTTCACATGAAGGATATCTTCATCACTGTCACCTGTCATAATCAAATCATCAACATAAATGACAAGCAGCATAATACCTTTCTCTGTCTTTCTCACATAAAGTGAGAAATCTGCCTTGGAAATCTGAAAGCCAATAGTGACAAGATACTGTCCTATCTTGTCAGACCATGCTCTAGGTGCTTGCTTCAAGCCATACAAGGCTTTCTTCAACCTGCAAACAAACTCAGGATGAACAGCATGCACATAACCTGGTGGCTGCTCCATATAGACCTCTTCTTGCAAATCACCATGCAAGAAAGCATTCTTTACATCCATCTGATGTAAAGACCATCCCTTTGATGCAGCCATAGCAATGGCTGCTCTTACGGTTGCCATCCTTGCAACCGGACTGAATGTTTCTTCATAGTCAATGCCATATGTTTGTGCATACCCCTTGACTACTAATCTTGCCTTGTATCTGTTCACAGAACCATCAGCATTGTGCTTCACCTTATAAACCCACTTACAGCCAATTGCATTCTTACCTTTAGGCAAAGGTACTAACTCCCATGTAGCATTTGCTTCCAAGGCATCCATTTCTTCATCCATGGCTTTCTCCCATTTTTCTTTTCCCATGGCTTCCTCAAAAGAAGTGGGTTCTGGTTCCTGTATCACTTTAACCATATATGCATAGTGAATGGCTGTAAATCCATCATATTTCAGCCTATCCACAGGATACCTAGCTCTGGTAGACCTGCGCAAAGTAGGTTCACTCCCAGGTGCTCTCAAAACATCCCTGGTCTTCCTTACTCCAGGTGTAACAATAGAAGGAATACCCAACTCATCATCAATGCTCTGTTCTGAGCCACTGGATTCACCATCCACATAAGAGTGACCTGCATTCACATCAAACATGGGCTGATCAACCTTCTCTTTTCCTTTTCGTGATACCTGCATACCACTATCTGCATTGCTTTGAGAAGAATCTCCTGATCTCAATCTGCCTGTCCATGGCGAAGAATGTGAACCACTACTAGAGGACGCTCCAGGTCCACTAATATTTTGTGACTGCTGCTGTGAATTTTGTGCAGCATTACCATTTTGTGCATCTACATCATCAATCACATTTACTGGTTTATACCAGCTACTCATCTCATCAAAAACGACATCTCTGCTCACTGTAAACTTACGAGTAGAAGGGTTATAGCATCTATACCCTTTTTGCTGCAGAGAGTAACCAATAAAGATGCACTTCTCAGCTTTTGGATCCAACTTGGATCTCAACTCATCTGGCACATGTACATAGGCAATGCAACCAAAAATTTTCAAATGAGAAATATCTGGTTTCCTACCAGTATACCTCTCCTCTGGAGTCATTCCATGTATTGCTGCAGTGGGAGTCCTGTTCATTATGTAGACTGCTGTAGCAACTGCTTCAGCCCAATAAAAATCTGGCAAGTCTTTTTCATTGAGCATGGCACGAGATACCTCTCCAATATGCCTGTTTTTCCTTTCTGCAATTCCATTTTGTTGTGGGGTATAACTGCATGAATATTGCTGCTTTATGCCATGCTCCTGCAAGAACTTTGCAAACTCATTTGAGAGGTACTCTCCCCCTCCATCTGACCTTAGGCATTTTATCTGCAGGCCTGTTTCTTTTTCAACCATAGCTTTAAGAGTTTTGAAATGCCCAAAAACTTCACTTTTCTTTTTCATAAAATACACCCAAACTTTTCTGCTATAGTCATCAATAAAAGTGACAAAATAATGACAGCCTCCAAGAGATGCAGCTTTAGTAGTCCACACATCAGAGTGGATTAATTCCAATGGCTTCTCACTCTCTTGAACATGTCTAGGAAATGGTTTCCTTGCCTGTTTTCCAAACTGACAGGCTTCACATACCTTATGCATTTCTGCAACCTTGAATTTGGGCAATCCTGCAACAATATTTTGGGCCTGCATTGATTTAAGTCGCTGTACATTAACATGACCAATGCGTTTATGCCAGATATCAATATCTGCAACTACACCGGTCCCATGTGCAAACATTGCTGCACTCAATTCAGACATGTCTGCATCCAACGTAAACATTCTGCCCTTCTTCTTTCCTTTTGCTATCAAGCGACCTTTATTTTTCATATCCTCAACAAAGCATCCATGAGGATTAAATCTGACCTGCAAGCCCTGTTCAACCATTTGACCAACAGAAACCAGATTCTTGGTGATATTCGGGACATGAAATACATCGGACAGGTATTTCTTTTTCCCATCCTGCATAGACAAGGGAATTTTTCCAATCTGCACAATAGGATGTGCAGTATCATCACCAGTCTCCACAAATCCTGGTTTTTCCATTTTCCTTGCATCCTCCATCCATTCTGCATGACCTGTCATGTGGTTTGATGCACCTGAGTCAACATACCATACACCATTGCTTTCTTCTGCACTTGTCACAGAATTGTTCATGTGCTGCACCATGAACAAATGCTCATTTCTGTCATCACCCTGTCTGCTAGAAGATGCATAATTCCCTTGTTGCAGTTTTCCATTCACGATGTCATTCTGCTTTTTATAGCAGTCTTTAGCCATATGACCCATTTTACCACAATAGTAGCATTCAACATTACTGTTTGCATTTTGGCCTCTTTGCCATCCACCACGACCTCTTTGGCTCCCCCTGCCTCTAGAGTTACCACGTCCTCCTCCATAGGACTGGTTTTCTTGAGTTTGCTGCATATTCTGATTTCTACCACGGCCTCCAAATCGGCCTCCTCTACCTCTGCCTCTACCTCTTCCAGCATTTGAGTAGAAGACAGCTTCTTTTGAAGTTCCTCCTGAAGAAGATGCACCACCATTTCTCTGCTCCTCAGAAATTAGAAGAGCAATCAACTCCTCAAAATCAGGAAATCTTTCACGAACTGAAATGGATGTCCGAAACTGTGCATAATCCTTTCCTAGACCATTCAAGGTCACGGAAACTAAATCATCATCTTCCACTGGCGACCCAATGGAAGCAAGTGCATCTGCAATCTTCTTCACCTTCATGTGGTAGTCATTGATGCTCATATTTTCTCTTTGCACATTGTGCAACTCTTGCTTGAGCTGCATTTTCCTGGCTTGTGTATTTGTGCTATACATCTTTGACAGAGTATCCCATGCCTCCTTTGGCGTACTTGCATCTTGAATATGCACAATCATAGAGTCTGAAATGCTGATAGACAGCCAATACATAACTTTCCTGGCTCTCTCATGCCATGCTTTAAATGCCTGCATTTGCTGTTGATTGGGAACATCAGGAAGAACTGGTTCTTCTTCATTTCCTGCAACAAATTCCCAATATCCTTTTCCCATAAGGAAATTCGTCATTCTAAACTTCCATGCTTGGAAGTTGTTCTTGTCAAGCTTTTCAGTGACAATCTGTGAGAGAGAATCAGACGCCATTACAGAATACTGCAAAAAGTTCTGTCACTGCAAAGAACACAGCTTCAGCCTCACAAGGGCAAATCTGCAAAACTGGCGAAGGTGGTATTTGACCACACAGTCACTTCCTAGTGACGATTTTGCATAAACAGGAACCAAGGATGATTCTGTAACTCCCAATGTCTCTGCACATAAGCATACGATGCAATTTCTACAGTAACTTTTCACCGACCTGTAGAACAGTGGCTGCACAGCATAAAACAGGGCTTTTTTCTGAGTGCGTGCAGAAAACTTTCGCCTCCAAAACAGGCCCCGAAATGGCCTCAAATCAAAAAAACAGGGTCGTCAAGAGCTAAAGCTCTTTCCCGCAGCATATACTGCCCTCTTGCTTCAGCGCGAAGGGCGTCTCAACCTGAGACAATGCACTCCTGCAATTTCCGGCTGTGCTACCTGCAGAGATCTGCTCCCAAAACAGAAAATGAAAGCAACACTGCTCCTCTTACCAGAACACCGCGAGCTTGGCTTGCTTTCTTGAGCTCCTTACCATGAACAAGGCTCTGATACCATGTCAAGATTGTGGGAGAGAAGGAAGGAGTCTCGCTTGAAGCTTTCTTGCTTGCACAATGGGGGAAGACACACAAGGGTGGAGGCTGAAAACAGTTTTCCTCTTCTTAGTTTGTGTAAGCCAAAAGAACTCTAGTACAAAGAAATAGAAGAACCCTCTATATGGGTCTCAAACCAAACTCAACTAACTAAGGTGGCATACTAACTGAGCCACGAACTAGAATAGATAAGGATAGCTATCATGTAGCTATTATTCATGGGCGGTGTACCAACCGCATCTGCAACCGACACGTCGGTGACATAAATACACAACGGTCACCCTGGCGTATCACGAGTGGAGCTCGATATCTCAACACAGAAGGATATAGAGATGGTTATAAAAGTATGACCAAAGGTTTAAGAGATAGAGGATGTAGACGTACCCCCAATAATTAAAGAAGTTCTAAAGTTTCCACTGCGAAGAAAGAGGAAAGATGAAAGTGGGTGTTGCCCCATTCCCTAGCTGATTGGAGAAGCCCATGGATCCCATCAGAGAGTATGACTTGGTCAAAGACCTAGATGTCTTCAAACCAAACTTGACATTTTTGGCATTTGCTCATGCTATCTTCTAGATATATAGAAAGAAATTTAACAGAATACTAACAAGAAGACATGGTTTAAGGATTGCTCTCACGTTGCCACTAAGTCCAATAAAGCCCTAGAGCAAGTGAAAGAAGTGGAAGTGGCTAACGCCTTCTTAGATCTCGATACCCTAGAGTTTGGAACGTAGCACTGATAGCTCCTCTTTTGGAAGACAGATACTCACCTTCAAGTGACATTCAATGCCATTTTCATCCATAAAAGTTAATTACTTTTCACCTTCCACTTCGTAGATGAAGGTCCCATAGACTACTTCTGGATATAGGTATGACTCCTGTAAGGGAGTAGCCTCCTTGTTTGATGCTCCATTGGAAGTGAATTCTTTTTTCCATGGAGACTTGGTTGGCTCCTTGGGATGTTGAAATGGTATCATGGATGTTTCAAATTTTGTGGAAGAGCTAATGATCTCTTAACTCAAGGACTCATCTTCTGAGGATGCCTCCAGGAATGTCACATAAAAGAACCATCTAAGTTCTTCTTGGGCTACAAAATTGGTGTTTGTTGGCAAGGTGCATCAACATCATCCTTTCTTGAGAAGGGTAAATTAAGGCAACATGAGCCACTGCTAAAGGAGCTTATTTTTCTTAATCCATTTCTTATGAATCCTTTTTACATGATGCGATTCATTTACCAATCTAAATAGTACTAAAGTAATTATGTCCCACAACATGGGAGCTTCAACTTCAAATGCTTTTAGGAGTTTCTCCTCATTAGTATCCTCTTTAGACTGAATAGAATCCTCCACCTTGCTTTTGTAATCTTTATCTCGATTTCCATCATCATCCTCTTCAAACTTTGGCTTTGCATATGTAGGGGTCTTGTAGGAGAAAAATAGACTTTCTATTTGTATCTTTTGCTTTTGCTTCTTCCTCTAGCTCTACTTTTTCCTCTACTTCTGTGTTTGTCTCTACCTATGCTTTTATCTTTGGCTCTAATGTGACCATGTAACAAGGAGAACAATACACCCATGCCTCTATTTCACTGTCAAAGGTAATTTCAAAATTCATTTCCTACTTTGGTTTGCTAGTCTAATAAGCCACTGGTGGGTAGGTTGCATGCCTTGCATGCCTAGATCCTTCATTGTCACATCCATCATTATATTCATTGATGAGCCTCCATCAACCAATTCATCCATAATAAAACATTGATCTTGAACCTGATGCCAAACCTATGAGGCAAAGACAAAGGTGTATAAATCTAAATTACTCATCCCCCTGGTAAAAGCTAAATTATTGAAGCTCCTTGACACTGAGTCCATCTAACCAGTGGCCAATGGTGAATGGGTCTCACCCATCGTTGTAGTACCCAACAAGAATGGAAAGCTATGAATATGTGTAGACTTTCACAAGTTTAACTCCAAGACAAAGAACATTTTCCTATTCCTTTCATAGACTAACTATTAGACATAGTGGCTAGATATGAGCTCTATTCCCTATTGGATGGATTCAATGTTGGGTACAATCAAGTCTAGATAGCAGAAGAAGATCAATCCAAAAAAACCTTTACAACAAAATGGGGAACCTATGCCCTCGTGCTACCTTTTAAAGAGTGATGATGGTCACATTCCAAAATCACTTTCATAATTTCATTGAGGTATACTTAGATGACTTCTGTATTTATAGCCTAATATGTGAGCATTGGGGATACTTGGAGTAGTACTTTGATTGATGCAAGGAGTATGGAATCTCCCTCGACCCCGACAAATGCACCTTTGGAGTCTCTTCAGGAGGTCTTTTAGGCCACATTGTCTCTACATAAGGAATCACAACAAACCCTGCCAAGATTAAGAAAATCATGGTTCTGACAACACCAACCAACCTCAAATAATTGAGGGTATTTCTTGGTCATGTGGGCCATTATAGGTGGTTTATCACACACTTTGCAACAAAGGTGAGCCTCATGCATAAGCTCCTAATAAGGAAATATGCATAGTTTATTTGGATAGATGATTGCAAAGAAGCTTTCAACACTATGAATCAATGTTTGATTGAAGCACCCACCTTGCAACCTCCTAATTAGACAAATGTGTTCCATGTGCATATTGATGCATTTGTATAAGGGTTAGGTGCAGTCTTATGTCAAAAAGGCTCCTCAAAGATAGTTCATGAGAGACACTGTCCTTTTCCTGATGAATAAGGTAGAGGTTAAAGGCCGAATGATGAGAGATGACTTCTTTTGTTCTAGGAGTTTGACTTTGAAGTGGTTACCAAGCCTAGTTGCTCCCATGTTTTGGTTGATCGTCTATCACGGATCCCTCAGACTAAAGAAGAGGAGCGTGAGGATTCAGACCTCCCTTATGCTTCCTCATTTTTAGTCGAAATGGTAACCTCATGGTATGTAGACATTACCAATCTCTTGGACACACAACACTATCACCCTGGCATCTCTAGCAAAGAAAAGAAGAAGCTTCTACTAGAATCGGCCCCCTACATTCTATTAGACAGCACTTTGTACAAGAGAGGCAAAGATGAAGTGCCGCAGAGATGTATTGCTGTAGATGAAATGGGGATAGTGCTAAAAGCATGAAATATGAGCCTTGGTAGATACTTTGTGGGAGAAGTGATAGCCAAAAAGGCTTTGCTCATAGGATATTGATGGCCTACACTACATAAAGATACCTATGACTATTACAAATGTTGTAATGATTGTCAACATATAGGAAATCCTACCAAATCCAATGCTATGCCACTATAACCCGTCCTTCCCTTGAAACTGTTTGAGGAGTGGAGCATTGATTTCATAGGCCCCATTGATCCTTCCACCAAAAGAAAGTAGAACTGATACATCTTGGTATGTGCAGACTATGTGATGAAGTGGTTAAAGCCAAAGCTGTTAAACAAGATGATGTTAGCAATGTGGCCTTGTTTTTGTATGAGAATATTATCACTTGTTATGGTAGTCCCTTAGAACTAGTCAATGACAGAGCCACTCACTTCCTAAATAAGATTATGGAAGAGCTGACAGAGCTTTACAAGATACACCATTGCAAGTCCACGCCCTACTATCCCAGAGCCAATGACCAAGTTGAAGTTATCAATAACATCCTTTACTTGATCCCGACAAGGATGATTGCTAAACATGGCCATGATTGGGACGATTGACTTACAGAGGCTCTCTGAGCATATAGAACCTCTCATAAGGCTGCTACAATACAATCACCTTTTCAATTGGTGTATGGCACAAAATCTGTCTTTCTTGTTGAGTTAGAACTCCCCTCTTTGTGAGTAGTTATCACCGAGCACTTGGGAGATAATGAGTCCATGTAGTGCAGACTCTTACACTTAGAATGTTTGGATGAAATACGACAAATGGTTTTACAATGAAATCCAGATAGGCTTCATGAAAGCCTTACCATGACATCTTTATCAAGCACAAAGAATTCAACGAAGGTGACTTAGTCATCACCTATGATTAGTGCTTTGGCGAGTTCCTAGGAAAGCTCCAACAACACTAGATGGGCCCCTACAAGGTACTCATTGTTAATCCTACTGGCTCTGTCCAAGTGCAAGACATTGATACCTTTGATGATCCCTTCTTGATTAATGGTTACCACCTGAAAAAGTATTACCCTCTCTAGGGATCCTAACAATTACAATTGACAATCCCTCTCCCTCTTAGGCGCCATTCCATCCTACTTCTAATGTTGTTATTAATATCCATCATTCTCATCCTGATGGGGGTGGCATTATTCTGTTAGCTCCTCACCTCCACCTCTTGCCTCTACTCGATTACCCTCGTATTCAAATCCAACTAACATGGTGAGGTTGGTTCTGATTTATGGTGCTCTTCCATTTACCTGCAAATAGAAAAAACAAAAAGAAAAGAAAAAAATGTTATGAGAGAAAATGAAATTGGTTCCTATCATGCCAACCTTCTCTTCAAGAAAAGGTGGAAACACCCTCAAAAGGAGGATAAAGATTAAAAAACAGTTATGGGAGAAAATGAAGAAATTCCATGTCATAATAGGCCTTCTTCCAAGAAAATATGGTAAACACCGTGTTGGCTACCACAACAAGTACTACTAGATCTTCAAAGCCATGGAGTCTCTGTCAAAACTCCCCCCGCAATTCTTATGTGGGCTTTAGCCAAGACTTTGTGAATCTCACGTTTGCAAACTCAATGTCGTAGAAAGCAATTTTGGCCTAACTGATACAGTTGTCCAACAATGAACCAATAGGATTGCACTTTGATTATGAATTAGTGATAGTCAAGCCTTTTCTATCAATCAATTAGGTATTCAATTTTTCAATATCTCAACCACATCATCATCCCAATAGGGGGTGAGTTTGTCTTTAAAGAGATCCTATGCTTTAGATATTTTGAAAAAATGTGTATCGGGAAGGTCATCTACGATGCTCTTTTCTGCTAACTCTCCATTGGTTATTTGAGACAAATGATCAGCCATGCAATGTTGCCTTCCTTTTCATACTACCATCAAGAAGTCAAACTCAAGAAGAACTAGCAACCATCAGGCTATGTGGCCGGTAGCACATGATTTATTAACTAGATACAACAAATTCTAGTAGTCCATGAAGAAAGTAAACGGCATAGCTAGTAGATAATGATCAAATTTCTTCATTGTAAACAATATTATTAATAGTTCCCTCTTATTGGTAGAATAGTCAATCTCGATTGAGTACTACCAATGCTATCACTATCCTTGAATGGTGGAGCATGAAAAAGATGTGTGTAAGCATTAAGGTTTGTCATTTCATATTAAAAGAAAATCTAAAAATATTACATTCCCTAAAAATTATTCTTTGTTAAATGAACTTTTTTTATGATGCTAGAAGCTAAGGTGAGGGTCAAAAGATGGAGCTTCTAAAGGTGATCTTAAAATGCAAGTATCTAGTTGGAACTTTGAGATACCCTCGATATCAAGCCTCCCTCCTTGATACTTTAAATGAGGTTATTTTGGATGTTCTTAATAGTTTTTCTATGGAAGAAGTTCAAATAGCATGTGATACAATCAGGGTTAGTGAAACAAGGCTACAAGGCCATATACAATATCTTAGCAAATGCATTGGCTCGTATAGCAAAATAAAGCGCATGATTTTGCCTTGTCCATTTTGCCTTAGAGTTATAAGACAAGCACAAAATATATCCATTGTTGATTCAATAGGAGACTTTTTTTTTATCACTAACAAAATGGAAGTGGAGGGAACTAAAGCTGGAAAGATTTCTTATGGCTATGCTAACTTCAACAATATTTTTATTAACTTGGTTAAGCTACAATGTGCCATGGCGCATTACAATGTGTAATGCTCGAAAGATATTAACTTGTTCTAATATAACATTGAGAATTCAATATAGTACACATGTTTCTACTAAGTTTTTGCCAACTATAATTACTAGGTTTTGTTTCAAGCTTAGTGTTTGTTGTTAAGCTTGACGAATGGCAAATCATACAAGGATGCAAGTTGGAGAAGATGGTTTTTACATTGATGAATTACACCATGATCTATGCAAAAGATAGCATATTTGTCTGACCATTTATAGTGTACAACAACAAAAAAATGAAATTTAGTGGCCAAGCAATTCAAGTGTCCAAAGAGACCCATAATATCCTCTCTCGAATATTCCAATGTACTCCATATTGAAATATAATTTCTAGGCAAACACATGGCGAGAAGCTTTATGTGAAAGGAACCAAACAATTCAATGTTATTTGGCACTTCGATGGTGATCTCAAGACATTGAAGTGTATATTCAATTGTGAGACTAAGGTAACAAAATCATTGCCTTATCCATTTTATATAAAAACAAATAATTCTTTTGGGGCCATGGATAATGATGCATAAAAGGGAGGAACATAGACCTACAATAGAAAGGCAGCACCAAATAGATCACATCTTGACAAGAGTTAAAAAGTCATATTTCTAATGAACATCGTGAACATCCATTTTTACACTTTGCATTGCCTCATGCACATATTTGATTTTTACACTTTGCATTGCCTCATGCACATATTTGATTTTTACACTTTGCATTGTCTCATGCACATATTTGATAAGCTATTGAAGTTGTATGTCAATTATGTATACAAAATAAAGACTCTTTCCAAATGTGAAGTGGCTATTGAGAAAGTCGAGAAGCTATTAAATTCATTAGGTGTACATGGAGGCAAGGTTAAGATTAAAAAGGTCTAGAAAATTTCAAGCCTAAGTTATGACATAGCACAAAAAATATTAATGAGTAGGATCAAGGCTAAGAAATTCCTGGGCACTATGACAAGCAAGCCATCAAAGTGTTGTGGAAAGATTTGTGCAAATGCGGTACATATTTGGAAAGAGACCCTAATCTTAAGAATGCTCAAGAGCAAAATTTTGGCATTCTTTTGATAAGCTAGTGTGTACAATGCTAAAATTTTCAACAAATCGTTCCACTCAAGCTTAATTTTATGTAGTAATTAATGTTTTTACAAAACTGGTTTTTAATACATGGGAGAAACCAGCATTACCCCTACATAGTGCGTCTTCAACTCTACTACTTGCATGTTCTTTTATATTTGCATAATTTCACATTCCAAACCTAATGTTAATGCTCCATACATTTGTAGCATTTATTATTTGCCCATGGATCATCTTTTTTGAAGAAGTATGGAACTTTGGAAATGTGGACCACCCACATGGAGAAGTCTCATTACCGTGTTCATTGTGCATATTTCAAAAACACTTGTCATGGAGGTGGTTGCATCAAGAAAATCTACGTTCTACTTCATGAGCTCAATGTATTGGGATGTTGGGCACATTGTTATTAAAAGCACCGATGCACAAGAATAAACGACTATCTCTTACACAATCTCTTGCACATGAATGCAAGCATTTGTTTGTAGTGAGTGGCATGGCCTTTTCTCAATCCCATGAAGGATGCACTTTTTGCACACTACATGATTCAAGTGAGTGCTCCTTTGACTCTCAATCCTCTCCAACCTCCAAATGCAAAAGAGAAGCATGGGCATGGTAAGAGAGAGTGCTTGGAGAGGAGATGAGAAGAAAACTTCGCCCTCTTGGTCCCTCATCCTCACTCTCTAAATCTCTTTCTCTCAATCTCTTACTCTCACCCTTACTCTTTCACAATGAAAGTAAGAAGGAAATGTTGAGAATAGCAAATGATGCTTGATATGTATGCCCATTGAGGCTGGATGTGTGCCCAAAAGAGGCTTGCCAATAAGTGGCTTTGTATGGAAGATAGACAATGATGAATACTCTAGGAAGAGATGTCATGAATCCCATAAGCACAGTGAGGAAGAGTGGTACTATCCAAAAGCTATATATGCATGTACTTGGCACTCATTTCAATGATATAGTACTACCATTCTATGCCACTCAAGATTGTGTTTATGAGTCCAAGTTAATCTATCTTGGAACCTAATTCACTTGAGCTACAATTCTTTATCTCAATCATGTTTTTATGCTTATAACCTCCATCTGCTATAGCTATCATAGCTCTAGATCCGTGTTTCTCAATAGGAAAGTGCACAAAGTTTGCATACATATGAATGACTTTTTCTATTCATTCTCATCCCTTTTATACATGGTTTTAAGGGTTAAGATTTTCCCATCCCTTGACGGCATCTAGCCCACTTTTTTGGCCTCAAGACTGGTCATCTCTTATTACATGCTTTTCCTATAGTGAGTATGAACTAGAACTTTTACAATTTTTTCATGGGAGCCTATGCTATCATTACAAGTTACACGGGATCATGCCCGGTGCCCATCTTATAAATTTACATTATAAATTAACACAATTGTTACAATCTTTTGGCAATGCCACTATGCAAGTGCTTCATGCACATTATGTTGTGGAAAATCAATTGAAGAATAATCTGAAGAATAATCTAAAAAATTATGCTCCTTCTTATGCTTGCTTGCACATTGTACAATGTTTACTTTTAGAGTTAAGATTATTCCCCTCCTAGACAAGTGCTAGTCCCATGGAACTCTCCATCATAGGTTACATTCTTTAGCTTGCACCAAAGACATGGATATCAAGGACGGCAGTTTGTTGTCCTTGGTGGAGTCCTTCAAAGTATTGATGGAGTAGAAGCTTCTTCTAGAAAAAAACCTGGTTGCCAAAGCTAGTGGTATTCTTGGGATTCTCTTCATGGGTTCTGATGGTGAATATTCTCTTGGTGAGTTCTCATGGTGAATCAAAGACTAAAGTATTAGAAGAGAATTTGATGGTATGTTAACTCTCAAAATCTTCAATATCTGTAATTAAAAACTTCTCGTGCAACCTCTCCCTAAGGGTTAGTGCTAGTCTTGTTGTCCTGCATAGGATATTTTTTATTGGTTTGGGAGATGAGTAAACTTGAAGAATTGTCCCACACTTGAGGACCCAAAACTATGCATAGGTTGTGGCGCAAATATTATGTGAGTAGAGTATACGTGAATACTTAGGTATTACTTAGTTAGAAGATAGTCATTTTGGTTCCTCATAGTGGTGTTGATGAAGAGAAGGGAAAAAGTGTTGTTGTTGACTGAAAATACACTTGAAAAAGATTCTAAAGACATCATTATTAGATAAGATGTATCATAGTTGAATAGCCTAAAATTAATAGTCTTTAGTATTTATAGCTCCATCTAGTGAGATTGAAGATAATGACCTCATTTTCCAATGTTTTTCCGTCTTACTTTGTTGAGAGCATTGATGTGGTATAAGAAGGAAGGAAATATGTAAGTGACACGTCTAAACCAAGACATGCTTCATGGGTATGTATTGCCCTCAATGTGCCCTGAGTGAGTATAGAGGGAACGAGCAAAAGGGCTAGGGGATTAGAGACAAAGCCAATTGTACCTAATTTGAGAGCCCCTAGCTATAATGTTGTGATCGTGCATGCATTTTTTTTAATTTTCTCCTTTTTTAAAATGCAATGTCATAAAATGTAGCTTTTTGCCTTACAAAAGGGATAGCAGATTTTTAGGACTCGAAAGGGTGAGAATGATTACTCTTTGATAAAGTAGATTGTTTTAATCTTTTAAGCCTCAATTTGAAGTTGTAAAGAACTTGTTATTAATAAAGAGTTTGAAGTTTTAGGGATGGTTGAAATTCTTGGATAGTCATTGTTCCTCATGTTGGAATGGTAGAGAGCTTAAGGCAATAATTATGTTTTTCTCAACAAATCATCTTCTTAGTATCAAATTTCTTCTTGCATTCCCTTGGATTTTGTTGAGAATCCTACATATCCATGGCTTCAATCTTTCTTGTGTGATTGATCTCTTCCATAGCTTGTTGAACTACTACTCCTTTATTGTTGCTTTAGCATATCATTTGCCAATACATTCACTTGATAAAAACTCAAAGCATATGCAATCGAGTTCAATAAGGACTCAAAGAAACTTTTAAAAATTGACATTTAACATCACTCATTAGTTTGTCTTATTAGTAGTTGGTTGCTTTTTCTTGCTCCCTCCCTTCACAAAAAATGTTGCAATGCTTCCAAACATTGCAAGGTTGCTAATAGTGTGGCATGCATGTATTTTTTTTGGGTTTTAGTTTTTGTAAATTCTATTGTATATGAAATTGTAATATACAAGTGTGTTGGATTACGGTATATGGTTACTCTTCCAAGATGTGAGCCACTGATAGAAATCAGGACTGTATTGGAGTGCAATGTATGTGTTAAGAAGTTGCAGTAATTTTTTCATTAGGATGAGATCTGTAGCAACATCAAGTACCACACCTCCTTGGTTTAATCTACTTGCAACATGGAGCTCTTCCTCTATGAGGATTTTTTCGAGTAAGGGAAGGTTTAAAAGAGGTTCAACTAGTGTGACTCATTGAACAATGGCAAGCACTTGGAGGGAAGTCAAAGCTACGTATGTTGGGTCAATTTGGGATTTCTAGATGGCTTGCCTTTTCTCTAAAATAGTCATGAGCTAACTTCTGAGTTCAGTGTTGAGACTCTCATAGTATATCACACATGTTTAAATGGGTTACCATTCTCTGCTTTCTCTTCTAGTACTAATAATTCCTTGATGATTGGGGGGCACAATGGAGTACAAAATGTGGGGATCAAATGGTGTTCCTCAACTTTCTCCTCAAGGATGAGTCTTAGAAGGTCCTCTAGGTGGTCACCATATTTCTTGTTGAGGTGTTCCCTCTCTTTCCAAGATAGTGGACATGCTAAGTAATCCCCAAATTCCTCACATAGGATTCCAACATCGGATTATGCATAGACACGAGCAAGGAATGTGATTTTATCACTCAATTCTTGAAGGTGTGCAATCATTGGTTGATTTTCATTGTGGGCAATCTTTGTTGCAATGTCCCTTAATCTTCTCAATCGCATGTTAATTTTCCATTGATTTGGAGGTTTTGGATGGGTTGAGCTTGACTTGAGAGCTACTAACTCACTTGGCCTTGTTGGTTTTGTGCTATGAACATGCTTTTTTGAGATAGTAGGCATATTCTCCTTGGTAGTTGCAACTAGGAAGTGTGACTGTTGTGGTTCCACTTTATGGGTGATGAAAAGTAGTAATTGATGAGTTAATGGGTTTGGTATTGGTAGCAGCTCTGTTGGCAACTATTGTTTAGCTCTTAGGTTTATTCAAAAGAATTCGTAAGATTAAGGGAATCATGGTATAGCTTTGGTTCCTTGTGGACATGTTTGCAAGTGTAGCAAGAGAGCAAGAGAGAGAGGCACCATATGTGGGAACTCCAACAATCACAATATGTGACCGCCTTCCCCCATTCAATAGTTACCAAAAGAATAAAGAATAGCATGACAGTGATGGGCACCTACCACTTGTAGTGCATAGGTGTATGGTCACAATGTGAAGTAAATACAATGTGGTGTAGACACATGTGCCTTTACTCCCAACAAGAAATCTAGGAGTACATAGAAAGCTACAAGGCTACACGCTTTGATCGTTCAAAACTCACAAATAATGAAATGGAAGAGAAGCTTCTAACACTCAAGAATCAAGATGGGAAGGGGACAATAGGAGGAAGAGTTGGTCACCCCACCCCCTCCCCCTTTCCCTTGCCTCCTTTTTTACCATTCCCCCTTACTTTTACAATTGCATTGGGCCCACTTAATGGGAACCTACCCTTAATGTATACACTTATGCCATATTTTAGAAAACTCCCCCTCCCTATACTTATGTGATTGTGTAAGTCACCCATAGAAAACCCCCCCCCCCCCCTCACAAGTCCCCCAAGTAGGTCATCAAGCTAGGCAAAAGCCATGAAGTGGTGCTATAGGTCAGTTGATATAAGTAGCTGGTCCAAAACCTTGAAGCAAAGCGGCATGATAACAACCAAGCAAACAAGGCAACCATGTATAGAGAGATGTTTCTAGCAATGGCCATGTCATCTCTCTCTCTCTCTCTCTCTCTCTCTCTCTCTCTCTCTCTCTCTCTCTCTCTCTCTCTCTCTCTCTCTCTCTCTCTCCCTCCCTCCCTCCCTCCCTCCCTCCCTCCCTCCCTCCCTCCCTCCCTCCCTCCCTCTCCCTCTCCCTCTCCCTCTCCCTCTCCCTCTCCCTCTCCCTCTCTCTCTCTCTCTCTCTCTCTGTGTGTGTGTGTGTGTGTGTGTGTGTGTGTGTGTGTGTGTGTGTGTGTGTGTGTGTGTGTGTGTGTGTGTGTGTGTGTGTGTGTGTGTGTGTGTGTGTGTGTGTGTGTGTGTGTGTGTGTGTGTGTGTGTGTGTGTGTGTGTGTGTGTGTGTGTGTGTGTGTGTGTGTGTGTGTGTGTGTGTGTGTGTGTGTGTGTGTGTGTGTGTGTGTGTGTGTGTGTGTGTGTGTGTGTGTGTGTGTGTGTGTGTGTGTGTGTGTGTGTGTGTGTGTGTGTGTGTGTGTGTGTGTGTGTGTGTGTGTGTGTGTGTGTAAGAAGTAAGCATGCATGGTAGAGTAGCCAGCCAAGGAGAGGTGGACAAGGTGGCCAAGAAAGGCAAGCTAGAGCAAGAGGTGGGCATGGGCAATGGAACAACAGTGCATGGGCTAGAGAGAGAGAGAGAGAGAGAGAACTTCAACCCAAAAAATACGATATCATGCCTCCAATTTCACTTTCCTTGGTCTTTTGAAATTGTAATGAGACTATAAACTATGATATAAGGACGCACTGTACATGAGCACATAATTGAAATGTGGTTTGATTTAGATGTACTTGTTTACACTACCCTAATAGACATGTACTCCAATCTCATGCATCTTGATGAGGTATGCAAACTATTTGGAAAATTTAGTGCCCGTGCCCAGAATGTGGTGACATGGGGTGCATTAATTCTTAAAGAGGTCAAGAATAAAAATTGTCCCAAAACAAGAATGCATCACAATAAATGATTATTGACTTCTTACTTTGTTGAAAGCATGTGCTATCATTGAGTATGCTAAATAGGTTGAGACATGATTAGGCCATTAGAATTGGTCTCTCATACATAATTGTTGGAATATCTTGATTAATCCAAGTGCAAGAATCTTCATGGAGCACTTAAAGCTTTTTATCCTTTGATAGAATGGGATTATGTTTCTTGGAATGTACTTATACGCTCTTTGCAACATGATCATGCATTAGACACTTTTTTCTTCTTTGAAAGAATGCAAAAAGAGGGAATTATACCAAAAATGAAACATTTTTACAAATGATAAAAGCATGCCACACCCTAGCAATTGCATATACCTAAGCATGCATACACATAAGAAATGGATATAGCTTTGGTCCAATTTTATGGTAAAAGACATGCACATCTAGATGCACACACTTCTCTACACATATCTATACATAGCTAACAACACATACATGTATCAAAACATGCATATGCATATCCCCTCAAAGTAGAGACACATATTGCGCATGCATCCACAAGTGCATTCACATGGCATATGCCATGCAGCACACTCTCCACTTTCCCACAAGATCCCCAAAAGAAAGAAAGAAGCCATAATTATTTTGTATATGCTTACATATTCACATGTCTATTTAAGTAAGAGAACCTACACTTGCACACCCAAACCCATGTGCATAAACATGAGACACATATATATACACACCACCATTAGCAAGTAAGGTCACACATGCAAATAGCCATCTACCTCCCACAAACTTATCCATTTACATAGACACATCTGCAAATAATTTGGAAATAATGTGCTATTCATCAAATCATTCTACCTTTCCTCGCGTGCACACTCACACAAACACACACACACTCTCCCTCTCTCTCTCTACACTTAGCATGTCGGTGGTCATTATGACTCTCACATGGCCACTGACTCATTACTTATTATATTCAGGTTATTACACCTATTTACAGCTGGCATAGTTATAGCACCAGTCGACTAGTGTAGTCGGTCATGCATTGTTTGACTTAGTAGGCCACTTTCCTTTATGTTGTATCTTATCTATACTTTGTGTACATTGTAAAGTGTGTGGAAGAAGTTGAAGAAACTAGCAAGAAAATGTTTTGGCCTCCATCTCTCTTCTTGTCTCTTGAGTGAGCTTCTCCTTGTGTATTCTGTGTGTGTTCGGCGTAGCATCTTGAGCAAGTCCCCCCACCACGCGATTCGTGACATGGTATCAGAGCTGCACCACTGATTGAGGCTGGTTTTGAAGGCTAAAGCAAAGGAGAGGAGCCAAGGATTCGAGCAAGCAAGCAATAGGTAAGAAGCTCTTCCATTCTCTACTTCTTCTCTTGGACAGTGCTTGTGGAGGCACCGAAAGCAGGGCAGAGCAAAAATCTTAGATTGCAGTGAGATTTGGTATGTACGAAGAGCACTGTGTATTTTGCATATTAGCCCTTCAAGGCTTTCTCGCTACTATTTTGGCCATCCAAGTTCATTTCAAGCTCCGTTTTAGACTCGCAAGGTTGCGAACAATAGGTCGAGGTATCCTACAATTTTAGTTGTGTTTGCCGTATACAAGTACACAGGTTACAAATTTCAGATCTATAAGTTCAAAGGTGTTTACCAGCAAATAAACATAAGGTTTATCTGCAAACTGGTTACAGATTGCATGTATTGTTGAGCAGACAATGAAAAAGGCTGTCTGATGTATTGCTGTGCACTACAGGTCGAGGGTTGCAGAAGATTTGCTTACTGTTTGGTATTAGTTTTGTGATAATGGCAGAGAACAGTGGAAACCCCATCATTGAGAAGCTCGACAAGAACAACTACCCTTCATGGAAGTTCCGTGTCACGAAGTTCCTTATTGGAAAAGGCCTCTACGAGTTTGTTTCAGGTGAAGAAAAGGAACCGGAGGTGAGTGATCCTCCAACTGCAGAAGAGACAAAGGCACGGAAGGAATGGAATGCAAAAGACAAAAAGGTCATGTATTGGCTATCTGCAGTAATTGACAATAATATGCTGGGACATATTAGAAATGCAGAGAATTCATATGCAGCTTGAACCATACTTGAAAGTATGTTTTTCGTAAATATAAAGGCACGAAAGATTCAACTCAAGCAAGAGTTGAATACATTGAAGAAAGGAAGATGTCTATCAATGAGTATGCACTGAAGGTAAGGAGTATTGCAGATGCCTTGGCAGCGATTGATGCAATGCCCGATGATTATGATTTGGTGTCGTCTACCTTGGGTAGACTTAACAATGAAAAGGCTTGGAAGTCTTTTGTAACTTCCCTGTATGTCAGAAAGCCATTTCCAGATTTCGATGAGTTGGTCTCCCTTATGATCACTGAAGAGATCAATATGCAGAGTGAGACATCTGAAAAACGTGGTGAACAGGTCCAAGATTTCTACTCCAGTTCAGGAAGGGCACGTGGCAAGCCCTCTTCAAGAGGCCGTGGTATAGGACGTGGTAGTGACAACCAGCAAAACAGATTGAATCAGTAATTTGGCGATATGCAGGTTTCAAGAGGTCGTGGTAACTTTAGAGGCAAAGGGAGCTTTAGAGGAAGAGGTGGATGACAGAACAGAGGTTCTAACAACTCTAGTATTGTGTGTCACTATGGTGGCAAAACAGGTCATATTGTAGCCCAATGTTATGCTAAGAAAGATGATATTTGCAGTGGTAAGTTACAGCAAGGAAACTATGCATTGTCTTTACGACAGAATGAAGACAAAAATGAACATCTGTTTGTTATGCAGCATATGCTGAATGCCATTACAAGAAAGAAAACACATGATGATGTTTGGTATGTTGATTCAGGTGCATCCAATCATATGACCAGCCATGTAGAATGGTTTGGAGAGATGCAAGATTTGCAAAATACAGGTTATGTGCAGACGGGTGATGATTCATGCCACCCAATTTCACACATTGGAAAGGTTCCCTTGTCCTTGCATGATGGTAAGACAAAGAGTCTTTCAGATGTATTACATGTGCCATCTATTACAAAGAACTTGGTGTCAGTCGGCCAGATGGTAGAGCAAGGGTTGCAAGTCAGATTTAATGCAAAGGGTTGCTTTGTAGAAGACTTCAATGACAAGTACAGGTTGGTTGCAAAGGAAAGTAGAGTTGGACGTATGTTTACTCTGGATGCTGGAATTCCTGCTATGAATGCTGCTATGTATGCTAAAGGAAAAGGTGTTGTTGCAGATATTGAAATTTGTCACAAACGCATTGGACATGCAAATGTACAAAGGCTGAAATTAATGCAGTCCAAAGGGTTGGTTACAGGTTTGCCTACATTTAGAATTGTAGAATTTCATAAGGTATGCGAAGCATGTTAGTTTGGTAAGCAGGCAAGACAACCCTTTTCACATGACAAAGATGTAAGCAGAAATATCATTGATGTTGTGCATACAGATATTTGGGGACCTACACAAAATGTATCTCTTGGAGGCAGTTCATACTTTGTCACATTCATTGATGATTGTTCTAGAAAGCTGTGGGTATATTTTATGAAGGAAAAGAGTGAAGTGTTTGAGCACTTTAGAACTTTCAAGAGAAACAGGCTTGAAAGTAAAGTGCTTGAGGTCAGATGGAGGGGGAGAGTACCTCTCGAATGAGTTCAGTGATTTTCTGAGGTCTCATGGGATAAAGAGACAGTTCACATGCAGGTATACCCCACAGCAAAATGGGGTTGCAGAAAGGAAAAATAGGCATATTGCAGAAGTTGCACACGCCTTGGTGGCTGAAAAGAATATGCCTAAGCATTTTTGGTCTGAGGTTGTTCATACTGCTATTTATATTATGAACAGAACTCCCACAGCTGCAGTTCATGGTATGACCCCCGAAGAATGTTTTACAGGTAAGAAGCCTAATGTCTCACACTTGAAAGTGTTTGGCTGTATTGCATATGTTCATGTGCCAGATGAGTTGTGGAAGAAACTAGATCCAAAGGCTGAAAAGTGTGTCTTTGTTGAATACTTTTTAGAGCAAAAAGGGTATCGTTGTTATAACCTTGTCACATGTAAGTTCAGAGTGAGTAGGGATGTCATCTTTGATGAAATGAGCAGTTGGTATGCATCTAGTGGTGATGCATTGGATGATGATGATGATCATGATACTCATGTGCAAGCTGAAAAGCAAGAATCACGGAATCTTAGTGGACCAAAGACATCATCTGGTAGTCCTTGGTCTAGGAGACTAAGAAGTAGCTCTACATCTTCAGGTGCATCTAATAGCACTACAGGTAAAGACAAAGGAAAGAATAAAGTGTCAGATTGCATTGATGCAGTTCTTGATAGAGACTCCAGTGGCTCAGAGAGCTTGGATGATGAGCTTGGCATTACTTCAGTGAGGACTCCAGGTGTGTAGAGAGCAGTGTCAATGCAAAGACTCCATTGAGTGATCCAGTGGTACACAGGTCTAACAGGGTGAGATACCCTGTTAATAGATTTGGTTTTGAAGGTTATGAAGCTCACCATTATACTTATATGGTGAAATTAATTGAGGATGTTGGGCCCATATGTTTTGAGGAGGCTGTTGGTCATGCTCATTGGGATGCAGCAATGGATGAAGAGATGGCTGCATTAGAGGCCAATAAGACTTGGGATCTAGTATCATTGCTGAAGGGCAAGAAAGCTATTGGATGTAAGTGGTCTTATAAGATTAAGCACAATGCAAATGTTTCTATTAGTAGGTACAAAGCTAGGCCGGTTGCAAAAGGTTATGCCCAGACATATGGCATAGATTATGAAAAAACCTTCAATCCAGTTGCTCGGATGGCAACTGTCAGATGTGTGATTGCTTTGACAGCAGCCAAAGGTTGGAGGTTGCAACAAATGGATGTGAAGAGTGCCTTCTTGCATGGTGATTTGCAAGAAGAAGTGTATATGGATCAGCCAGCAAGTTATGAAGATTTAGAGCATCCCACGTATGTGTGCAGATTGAAAAGGCGCTCTATGGGCTCAAGCAAGCACCTAGAGCATGGTCTGACAAGATCAGAGAGTATCTTGTCAATATTGGCTTTTATGTTTCTGATGCTGATCACTCACTTTATGTGAGAAAGGGAGATGCAGGTTTGGTCATCATAGTCATCTATGTGGATGACTTGATTATTACAGGTGATAGTGATAGTGGGATTGCTGAAGTCAAGGGTTGTTTGAAGATGAAGTTTGAGATGAAGGATCTAAGTGAGCTAAGGTACTTCCTTGGCATTGAGGTGATCAGATGTGATGATGGTATATGGCTGTCCCAAAGACAATATGGCTTGGATATGTTGTCCAAGTATGGTATGACAGCATGCAAACCACTTTCAGTCCCGTTGGAGCAGAATGTAAAGCTGAGTGCTGATGTTGGGGATGAGATAGAAGACCCTACTATGTTCAGGAGGATAGTGGGGAGTTTGATTTACATGACTATTACAAGGCCAGACTTGAGCTACGTTGTTGGTCTTGTGAGTCAATTTATGCAAGTACCTAGAAAACCACACTTGGATGCAGTGAGACGCATATTGAGATATGTCAAGTCCACATTACATTATGGACTTTTCTATGAGGCAGGTACAGACGTACATGTGTTTGGATACACAGATGCAGATTGGGCTGGTAGTATGTCTGATAGAAGATCTACCAGCGGATACAAGTTCTCTCTTGGTAGTGCAGCAGTTACTTGGAGCAGCAAAAAGCAATCTATAGTTGCTTTGTCGAGTACAGAGGCTGAGTATAGAGGTGCTGTTGTTGCAGCATGTGAGGTAGTATGGCTGCAAAAGTTATTGGTTGATTTAGATGTGTAGGTGGAAGGTCCCGTTGTCATTTATTGTGACAACATGAGCAGTATACAGTTGGCTAGGAACCCTGTGTTCCATGCCAGGACAAAACATATTGAGATACACTACCACTTTGTGAGAGAGAAGGTACTAGCATGTGAGATTGACTTGGTGTATGTCAGCACATTGGATCAAATAGCTGACATCTTCCCGAAGGCATTGGGTACAGAGAAGCTTCAAAAGTTTCGAAACTTACTTGGAGTTACAAAGATACAGTTTAGCTTGAGGGGGAGTGTTGAGATGACAAGCTCAACACATGCGAACATTAATGATGGACCGACTGGTTAGATGGGTCCACACATCTACACTTAGCATGTCAGTGGTCATTATGACTCTCACATGGCCACTGACTCATTACTTATTATATTCAGGTTGTTACACCTATTTACAGTTGACATAGTTATAGCGCCAGTCGACTAGTGTAGTCGATTATGCATTGTTTGACTTAGTAGGCCACTTTCCTTTATGTTGTATCTTATCTATACTTTGTGTACATTGTAAAGTGTGTGGAAGAAGAAGAAGAAACCAACAAGAAAATGTTTTGTCCTCCATCTCACTTCTTGTCTCTTGAGTGAGCTTCTCCTTGTGCATTCTGTGTGTGTTCGGCGTAGCATCTTGAGCAAGTCCCCCCACCACACGATTCGTAACAATCATGAAAAGGTCAATGATGGATAATGGATAATGAAAGTGGGAGGGCAAGTTACCTATATATAGGTAAAAAGAGAGAAAATCCTAAATGTGGTCAAACCCTTTAAAAATAGCAAAAATCACACAAAAAGAAATGCACTAATGTGCCCTCCATCTAAAGTGTCTAAAACACATAAAATGATAGATAAAGACAATGCCAAAGCTCCTAATGTCCTTGTTTGACTCAAAATGAGGCTCAAAGCAAGAGGAGATGACTGCACAAGACACACGACTGCTAACACCCCCTCTCAAATCCTAGATATGGTAGAGGGCCAAAGGAGATGCAAATCTAAGGGTGGCAAGAAGAGTGCCAATACTGATGTAGTCCATCAATGAAGAAAGCCAGTCAAGGAGAAAAATCCCCTCTCCATATAAACATCTAATCAAATGGAAGGTTAATGTGCCCGCCTAATTGGTTGTCCAAGCACATTTTAGCAGTCCATCGAGAAACGAATATGAGCATCGTCGCCCGCAGCACTCCCATGGAATGTCACGGGGTTTGTCGCCTAGGGTTTCCCAAGTCCATCGCCTCGCAACGGAACGTATCTCTGCAACTCTAGTGGTCAAGGTCTCTTGATAGCATTCTAGCGTAGTCATGGACATTCTACTTAACACAGAGTTACCCAATCTGAAGCAAGTCCATACCCCACTTGGTTCAAGGAGAATGAGAAACGAGAGGGATACGTCGCTCAACCTCTCTGCTCGTAGGGCATAGTCCCATTCCGGTCCCCTAAAATGGCATGATTCGGGTTCTAACCTCGCCTTGCCTAAATTTTGAATGACATAAAACCTTGTGAGAAGCCTCCCGATTCTCTGGGACCACCTTGCCATAGAGCAAACCCATCCGGGTTCCACCCATCTGCTTCCCTCCATAGGTGTACTTTAGTTATCTAACTAGCCCCTATCACATTTATGTGTGGCATTTAAAATTAGCTTCCTTAATTAAGCCTTTTAGGAAACAGGGTTTGTTCACATAATCTTATGGCACTGACATGAAAACAATTTCAAGCAGGTTCCTTGGAAGTAAACTTAATATTAGCATTTTAACTTAGATACAAGTCCTGTTCAAAAGGAACAATTTCCGCAATCCGTGAGGATGCACCTTATTTCCTCCAATATTCGCCCTTACACTAGTAACAGGGCCCTCGAGAATCTATCTGAGTCACGCATATCATTTGAGTAGGACCCAAAAGCATGGAATTTACAGCCAGAGTCCCCCCTGGCATCCATGTAGCCTCCTACATTCAAACCAACCCGCGGAGAGACCTCTCGTGGCGGTTCGGTCCACATTCCCCGTCCCAGCTATTTAGAACCCCCTTCACTAAGGTTAGCGACCAGCTGGGGGTGGTTTGGTGCACCCTCAAAAAGTTCAACTTGATTCATTATTCCCATTTCCTTTATGAGTTTGGGGTCATACAATCTTTTTACAAGCAATGTTCCTAAATTTACAAGCACAAACAATGGTGAAGGTGAGTGCTCGGGACATCTGCTAAGGTGCAGTCCCTATCTTTGACACTTGGTGTTTGTCCTTCTTGCCTTGGCGTTGATTTCCAATATCCTCTGAGGGATAGAGAATACCTTCTTTCCAACCCCACTCCTATGTTATAGGAGCAAGCAATTATGCAATTCGATCTATATATGATAGTTCTCGGATGGTAGCTGTCCTAGCTTGCTGGCCCTTAATCTAGGGTTCTTGTCTTGAGGAAACGACACTTGAGTTTTCTTGTATTAACATCGAGTTGTATCATGGTTAAAGGTGACATCTCCGAGGTTGTTTTGGCTTTATCGTGGCCAAATGTAGGATAGAAACCAATGAGTGGTTCACTTGTCTCAAGGTCAACCTATGAATGTAATAATAGTTTGACTCATTTACTTTCAAACCCTAAATAAGTCGAGTTAAGCCCTAGCCTTATGTATCATATAGGATTCATCTTATTGAGTTGCCTTGAGCAATTAAGTTTAGCACTTCATATGCGTGTCTTATATCTATCTTTAAGATGGATCCGTAGTAGTGCAACTAAAACTGTCCATGATGCCACACAATCTAGATGCAATTATTTCCTAAGACGATGATGCAATGCGACTCTTGGGAATTCATTTCAATGCATGTATGCAAAACATAAATAGAGACTTGTATTTTTCTTTTGTGCGAGGAACATGAATTCATCAGGTCTAATGCAAATGCAAGCTACTTCTCTTTAAAGGTTTACAAAAACCTCATACTCGGCTTAGTATTTCACAACCCAACCATACTTAACCATTTTCGTGGCAACCCATGATCATCATGAACTTGATTCAAGTCTTTACACCTACCTTTCCAATTTCGCAAATTTTGCGATGCAAAAAGTCTGATTTCCGCCTAATGATGACTATGCTTTATCGTTCTGAAAGCCCATTTTTCAGTTTCTTTTATCTCTCAACCATGCCAATGCTAGTGCATAAATCTAATGCACTACGAACACAATCAATAAAGTCCTTGATTTCAATGTGCAACAATGCGTAATCTTTTGTGCAAGATGTTCGTTCTAAAACATGCCACAGTACAATAAAACACAATTTTCCAACATGATTGAATAATGCAACCTAATTGGTGGTTAGTTATCATAGATTTTTGCTAGAATACTTCTCCCTTCCCAATGAAGTCAATCTACATTTTTAAGAGTTCCCATCCAAGTAGGATTTATGGGATGCACCTCGTTACCAAGTGCGCGATTCCTTGACCCGCAGCTCCATCGATTGAAGCGGGATTCTCGGGATCGATTGGACCTTACTTCGCTTCAGAGGCATCATATAGTTTGTCTTTTTCTTCGTGGCTATGCACCCGGGCTACAAGGGAGTTGACTCCTTGTGGAAGAAAATCGACCATGAGAACCCTCTCAAAGAGGGGGAAAAGGGGAAGCTTGAAAGCCTCCAAGGGAAATCTCTCTCTCTCTCTCTCTCTGTCTCTCTCTCTCTCTCTCTCTCTCTCTCTCTCTCTCTCTCTCTCTCTCTCTCTCTCTCTCTCTCTCTCTCTCTCTCTCTCTCTCTCTCTCTCTCTCTCTCTCTCTCTCTCTCTCTCTCTCTCTCTCTCTCTCTCTCTCTCTCTCTCTCTCTCTCTCTCTCTCTCTCTCTCTTTCCAAACCGACAGCAGGGGGAAAGGGGAAGCTTGAAAGCCTCCAAGGGAAATTTCCCTTCTCTCCTCTCTCTCTCTCTCTCTCTCTCTCTCTCTCTCTCTCTCTCTCTCTCTCTTTGTTTCTCTCTCTCTTTTCTCTCTCTCTCTCTCTCTCTCTCTCTCTCTCTCTCTCTCTCTCTCTCTCTCTCTCTCTCTCTCTCTCTCTTTGTTTCTCTCTCTCTTTTCTCTCTCTCTCTCTCTCTCTCTCTCTCTCTCTCTCTCTCTCTCTCTCTCTCTCTCTCTCTCTCTCTCTCTCTCTCTCTCTCTCTCTCTCTCTCTCTCTCTGTGTTTCTCTCTCTCTTTTCTCTCACTCTCTCTCTTTCTCTTTCTCTCTTTCCAGACCGACAGTAGGGGAGGATAGTGGTAGTAATCCCCCTCCTTCTCATGCCTAAGGGGGATTTTATAGTGGTATTGGGGGGGGGGGGGGGGGGGGGGGGGGGGGGGGGGGGGGGGGGGGGGAATAGTATGGTATGGATCCCCCCCTTATCCCCATCAAGGCGGCCAAGTGGATGGCTGCCATGCAGAGTATGGTGGAGGGGGAGAGAAGGGTATAGCCGATGCCTCCCCGATCCACGTCATCTCGTCCTACCACAGCAGTCGTCGGCCACCATGCAGCTCCCCCCCCCCCTCCGCCATCCCATCTCGTCATTCCACGATAGCCCCCCCTCCGTTCATCAACTAGCGGAGTGAGTAAGGGGGGCATTTTTTTTTTAAAGAAAAATTTTGTTAATTTAAAAAGGGGGGTCATTCGATGGGGGGAAATATTATAGAAGGCCACTAAAGGGCAATGGAAATTGAGAGGCTTCAAATGGATCGCTCCAAAAAACTCAGTTGGGGATGGGTGAGCCAAGCCTCTAACCCAACTATGAGATGATAGTGAGGAACTATCTAAGGTATCATAAGCTGCATAGAAACACCAGGGACCAAGGCCAAGTGGCAAGGAATGTGGACTTGATGATAAAGAAAAAGGGTAGTGCATAAAAGAAAGGCCCAAAGTACACTCAAAACCCTGAAGCAAATCCTCAAGATTCTAGGAATTCCCCCTTTGAAACATAAACGGCCAAGAAATCCATAGCCGCATCACTCACACTGCCCCCATCTGAAAGGGATAGGAGATATGAGGGAGTCACTAGAGGATATGGTGGGGGATGGGATGGAACCTATGGGATAAATTGTGCATAATCAAGAATAGGTGTGGCAATAGAAATCTACCTCAGAGGGCCCTGCACAATGGAAGGGGAATGGAGCATAGATAGACTCCTCTATCCTACCAAACTATCACAAATGTGGCTCCAGTAGAAGAATTCTCAACAAAGACAATCAGCTCAATGAAGACAACATTGATGCCAAGATGAGGAAGGCCATGAACTGAGAGAAGAGGGAGGCCCAAGTCTGGAACATGTAGGGCCTCAAAAATGGAGCTTGATGGACGGTCAAACAATAGAGGCAAGGTACCAACACCACTAATAAGCACCAGCATTGACGATACCCTCTAACAAATGGAGATCCTATAATAAAGCACCTCGAGAGTCATAGGACTCGATGCACCACTTTCAAAGAGCCAAGGCTTCTCAAAAGTCAAGACAATCAAAGAAGCCTCCTCCACCTAATAAACATGTAGAATTACTGACTCGGTGGAAATAGTAGGTGACAAAGTAGAGGTAGATGAAGGCTCCGATATAGATCCACCATTTGCTCCTAGAAAAACGTGAGGGTATATCCTCCAACACTTCTCCTCAAGTTGCAAGGCCTCCCCACAATGAGGACATAAGGGATATCCTCTATGATTCCCCACAATGTATCAGAGTCAGAAGATGACTCCAACCTCTTCCACTTCCCTTTCTTTTGCTTGGCTTGTCATGTACCTATAGATAAATTTTGCATAAGCATGGTGATGTGCATGGGCTCTGCAAGAATCTAGCTCATTGTGATGTGCATCCTGCTCAAGCACCAATGGGACTAGCTTCTTCCAAGTGAGAGTCTCCCAACTGCAAGAAGTGAGAAGGATAGTGTAGAATATATCATATGTCAATGATGAAAGATGTGACAAAAGTGTCATAGCTAGGTCCTCTGAAAAAAATTCTATACCAAGGAATGAAGGCTCATCCCAAATCTCCTCCATCATGTGGATGTGATCCCTCATCATACAAGAATTTGTGATAGAAAGTTGTCATAGCTTCAACTAAAGAGATAATCTATGCCCAAATGTAAGGATCCAAAAGAGATATACCAATCTCCTCCAAATCTTTATAATGGTGTGGATATGTCTAACATGCACAAGCACATAATCCATACAATCAAAAGGAGAGAAGAGTGGGCTCTGATCCCATTAAGTTGTCGAATCTGTAGTCACACCATCGTGAGGATCCATGGTAGGTTGTGGTATATAGGGGCTGTAACAAAATTTCAAAGGTCACAATTATTGAGGAGACACTCAATGTGGCATGAACATAGAGGGTAGTTCATCGCATCCATCTTGTCGAATGCAGAGAGAGAAGGTAGGACTCGCATCTATGCAGGAGATGCTATCAATGTCAATCAGGGACTAGAAGCCTTGGAGAAATATAAGTGGAAAGAGAAATAAGATGTTGGTCAATCTGAATGATCCTGAATCACACAATCCCCCATATCATACACATTGACCATATCTATCCTTCAAGAAATACCTACAAGAAAAGAAACAAGGTTCTGCCACCACTAGAATAAAGGTGACTAATAAGAGGGGTCCTCGGGATAATCAAGGTGCATTAGTCATGGTACAAAAAGAGGACTAATTGGGGCAAGGTAGACAAGGAGTATCCATGCCAAAGGGAACACACAATGCTAGGTAGAGAAAGAGAGTAGTAAATGCAGAGGAAAATAGGTCTTCAACCTGCAATCATAGCCATTAGTAAAGGAGCAAGAGTGCCCAAAAATCCAATCCCTATAGTAAATGCAAATATGCCCTGATGTTGGCCTGGTGTGGAGGGGCCCCAATGCCAAAAAGAAGTCATCCTTGTCAGCCAATAACAACCAATTTGAGAATGCAGTAAAGAAAGAAATCTGTCCTTTTGTAAACATGCCATCTATTAGAGAATAGATGTCACCCATCCTATAAATGTGCTACCCATGAGGACCGATGACTTGCTTGCACAAAATGCAAAGATACATGGACTGTTTGCACAAAAATGTAAGTAATGCAGGACATAGTTCTGCAACACACGTGTCGAGGGCTAGCTACAAAGAATGCTTGTCTATTTTGATATCACCTAGCCAATAGAATGGTCACCCAACCTATTTGACATTGCCTAGTGCAGTAATGGTACCGCCCAGCCTAATAGAGGCTACCCAAAGCAAAACACAAATCTTCCCTACTAAAGCTAGCCTAAAAAAGGGCTAGAACTAGGTTGTGCTACCCTATTTGACTCAATCATAAGATCTATAGCATGTCGAGATGGCAATGGCAAGTTCACACTCCTCTTCAAGATCTCTGGCTCCCATCCATGTGAGAGTGCGCAACAAAAAGAGGAAAGTGAACACTGAGAGAAGAAGGAGATAAAGAGAATGCATCAAAGAGAAGGAATAATGTCATTGCAATGGCTAAAGATGTTGAGATATCGAGCTCCACTCGTGATATGCCAGGGTGACCGTTGTGCATTTATGTCACCGACTTGTTAGTTGCAGATGCGGTTGGTACACCGCCCATGCATAATAGCTAGATGACAACTATCCTTATCTACTCTAGTTCGTGGTTCAGTTAGTATGCCACCTTAGTTAGTTGAGTTTGGTTTGAAACCCATATATAGGATTCTTCTATTTCTTTGTACGTGAGTTCTTTTTGGCTTACACAACTAAGAAGAGGAAAACTGTTTTCAGCCTCCACCTGTGTGTGTATTCCCTCCCCCATTGTGCAAGCAAGAAAGCTACAAGTGAGACTCCTTCCTTCTCTCCCACAATCTTGACATGGTATCAGAGCCTTGTTCGTGGTAAGGAGCTCAAGAAAGCAAACCAAGTGCGCGGTGTTCTGGTAAGAGGACCAGTGTTGCTTTCATTTTTCTGTTTTGGGAGCAAGTCTCTGCAGGTAGCACAGCCGGAAAGTGCAAGAGTGCATTGTCTCAAATTGAGACGCCCTTCCGGTGTAGCAAGAGGGCAGTATATGCTGCAGGTAAGGGCTTTAGCCCTTGGTTGCTCTGTTTTTTTTATTTGAGGCCATTTCGGGGCCTCTTTTGGAGGCGGAAGTTTTATGCACGCACTCAGGAAAAGGCCCTGTTTTATGCTGTGCGACCACTGTTCTACAAGTCGGTGAAAAGTTACTGTAGAAATTGCATCGTATGCCTGTGCGCAGAGACATTGGGAGTTACAGAATCATCCTTGTTGCCTGTTGATGCAAAATCGTCACTAGGAAGTGACTGTGTGGTCAAATACCACTTTCGTCAGTTTTGTAGATTTGCCCTTGTGAGACTGAAGCTGTGTTTTTTGCATTGACAGAATTTTTTGCAGTGTTCTGTAATGGCGTCTGATTCTCTTTCACAGATTGTCACTGAAAAGCTTGACAAGAACAACTTCCAAGCATGGAAGTTTAGAATGACGAATTTCCTTATGGGAAAAGGATATTGGGAATTCGTTGCAGGAAATGAAGAAGAACCACTTCTTCCTTATGTTTCCAATCAACAACAAATGCAGGCATTTAAAGGATGGCATGAGAGAGCCAGAAAAGTTATGTACTGGCTATCTATCAGTATTTCAAACTCTATGATTGTGCATATTCAGGATGCAAGTATGCCAAAGGAGGTATGGGATACTTTGTCAAAAATGTATAGCACAAATAAGCAAGCCAGGAAAATACAGCTCAAGCAAGAGTTGCACAATGTGCAAAGAGAAAGTATGAGCATCAATGACTACCACATGAAGGTGAAGAAGATTGCAGATGCACTTGCTTCTATTGGGTCGCCAGTGGAAGATGATGATTTAGTTTCTGTGAACTTGAATGGTCTAGGAAAGGATTATGCACAGTTCCGAACATCCATTTTCGTCCGTGAAAGATTTTCTGATTTTGAGTTGATTGCTCTTCTAATTTCTGAGGAGCAGAGAAATGGTGGTGCATCTTCTTCAGGAGGAACTTCAAAAGAAACTATCTTCTACTCAAATGATGGAAGAGGTAGAGGCAGAGGTAGAGGAGGCCGATCTGGAGGCCATGGTAGAAATCAAAATATGTAGCAAACTCAAGAAAACCAGTCCTATGGAGGAGGACGTGGTAACTCTAGAGGCAGAGGGAGCCAAAGAGGTCATGGTGGATGGCAAAGAGGCCAAAATGCAAACAGCAATGTTGAATGCTACTACTGTGGTAAAATGGGTCATATGGCTAAAGACTGCTATAAAAAGCAGAATGACATCATGAATGGAAAATTGTAACAAGGGAATTATGCATCTTCTAGTAGACAGGGTGATGACAGAAATGAGCATTTGTTTATGGTGCAGCACATGACCAATTCTGTGACAAGTGCAGAAGAAAGCAACAATGTGTGGTATGTTGACTCAGGTGCATCAAACCACATGACAGGTCATGCAGAATGGATGCAGGATGCAAGGAAAATGGAAAAACCAGGATTTGTGGAGACTGGTGATGATACTACACATCCTATTGTGCAAATTAGAAAAATTCATTTGTCTATGCAGGATGGGAAAAAGAAATACATGTCGGATGTATTTCATGTCCCGAATATCACCAAGAACCTAGTTTATATTGGTCAAATGGTTGAGCAGGGCTTGCAGGTCAGATTTAATTCTCATGGATGCTTTGTTGAGGATATGAAAAATAAAGGTCGCTTGATAGAAAAAGGAAAGAAGAAGGGCAGAATGTTTACGTTGGATACAGACATGCCTGAATTGAGTGCAGCAATGTTTGCACATGGGACCGGTGTAGTTGCAGATATTGATATCTAGCATAAACGCATTGGTCATGTTAATGTACAGCGACTTAAATCAATGCAAGCCCAAAATATTGTTGCAGGATTGCCTAAATTCAAGGTTGCAGAAATGCATAAGGTATGTGAAGCCTGTCAGTTTGGAAAACAGGCAAGGAAACCATTTCCTAGACATATTCAAGAGAGTAAGAAGCCATTGGAATTAATCCACTCTTATGTGTGGACTAGTAAAGCTGCATCTATTGGAGGCTGTCATTATTTTGTCACTTTTATTAATGACTATAGCAGAAAAGTTTGGGTGTATTTTATGAAGAAGAAAGTGAAGTTTTTGGGTATTTCAAAACTCTTAAAGCTATGGTTGAAAAAGAAACAGGCCTGCAAATAAAATGCCTAAGGTCAGATGGAGGGGGAGAGTACCTCTCAAATGAGTTTGCAAGGTTTTTGCAGAAGCATAGCATAAAGCAGCAATATTCATGTAGTCATACCCCACAGAAAAATGGAATTGCAGAAAGAAAAAACAGGCATATTGGAGAGGTATCTCGTGCCATGCTCAATGAAAAAGACTTGCCAGATTTTTACTGGGCTGAAACAGTTGCTACAACAGTCTACATAATGAACAGGACTCCCACTGCAACAATACATGGGATGACTCCAGAGGAGAGGTATACTGGTAGAAAATCAGATATTTCTCATTTGAAGATTTTTGGTTGCATTGCCTATGTTCATGTGCCAGATGAGTTGAGATCCAAGTTGGATCCAAAAGCTGAGAAGTGCATCTTTATTGGTTACTCTTTGCAGCAAAAAGAGTATAGATTATATAACCCTTCTACTCGTAAGTTTACAGTGAGCAGAGATATTGTTTTTGATGAGATGAGTAGCTGGTATAAACCAGTAAATGTGATTGATAATGTAGATGCACAAAATGGTAATGCTGCACAGAATTCACAGCAACAGTCACAAGATATTAGTGGACCAGGAGCGTCCTCTAGCAGTGATTCACATTCTTCGCCATGGACAGGCAGATTGAGATCAGGAGAATCTTCTCAAAGCAATGCAGATAGTGGTATGTAGGTATCATGAAAAGGAAAAGAGAAGGTAGATCAGCCCATGTTAGATGTGAATGCAGGTCACTCTTATGTGGATGGTGAATCCAGTGGCTCAGAACAGAGCATTGATGATGAGTTGGGTATTCCTTCTATTGTTACTCCTGGAGTAAGGAAGACCAAGGATGTTTTGAGAGCACCTAGGAGTGAACCTACTTTACGCAGGTCTACCAGAGCTAGGTATCCTGTGGATAGGCTGAAATATGATGGATTTACAGCCATTCACTATGCCTATATGGTCAAAATGATACAGGAACCAAAATCCACTTCTTTTGAGCAAGCCATGGGAAAAGAAAAATGGGAGAAAGCCATGGATGAAGAAACGGATACCTCGGAAGCAAATGCTACATGGAAATTGGTACCTTTTCCTAAAGATAAGAATGCAATTGGTTGTAAGTGGGTTTATAAGGTGAAACACAATGCAGATGGTTCTGTGAATAGATACAAGGCAAGATTAGTAGTCAAGGGATATGCACAAACATATGGCATTGATTATGAAGAAACATTCAGTCCCGTTGCAAGGATGGCAACCGTAAGAGCAGTCATTGCTATGGATGCATCAAAGGGATGGTCTTTACATGAGATGGATGTAAAGAATGCCTTCTTGCATGGTGATTTGCAAGAAGAGGTCTATATGGAGCAGCCACCAGGTTATGTGCATGTTGTTCATCCTGAGTTTGTTTGCAGGTTGGAGAAATCCTTGTATGGCTTGAAGCAAGCACCTAGAGCATGGTCTGACAAGATAGGGCAGTATCTTGTCACTATTGGCTTTCAGATTTCCAAGGCAGATTTCTCACTTTATGTGAGAAAAACAGAGAAAGGTATTATGCTACTTGTCATTTATGTTGATGATTTGATTATGGCACGTGACAGTGATGAAGATATCCTTCATGTGAAAATGCTATTGAAGCAGAAGTTTGAGATGAAGGATTTGGGAGAGCTGTGTTATTTCTTGGGTACTGAGGTGATTAGATCACCAAGTGGGATACGGCTCTTGCAGAGGCAGTATGGATTGGACATGCTGTCCAAATATGGGATGAAAGGCTGTAAGCCTATTTCAGTTCCTTTGGAGCAGAATGTGAGAAAAACATAGAAAGGTATTATGCTACTTGTCATTTATGTTGATGATTTGATTATGACAGGTGACAGTGATGAAGATATCCTTCATGTGAAAATGCTATTGAAGCAGAAGTTTGAGATGAAGGATTTGGGAGAGCTGTGTTATTTCTTGGGTATTGAGGTGATTAGATCACCAAGTGGGATACGGCTCTTGCAGAGGCAGTATGGATTGGACATGCTGTCCAAATATGGGATGACAGGCTGTAAGCCTATTTCAGTTCCTTTGGAGCAGAATGTGAAGCTGAGCGCAGATGCAGGTGAGCTTCTGGAAGACCCTACTATGTACAGACGCATAGTAGAAAGTTTGATTTATATGACTATTACCAGGCCAGATTTGAGCTATGCTGTTGGATTGGTAAGTCAGTTTATGCAGGCTCCAAGGAAACCGCATTTGGATGCGGCTAGACGCATACTCAGGTATGTGAAGTCCACATTGCAGTATGGACTATTTTATGAGACTGGGGTTTAGATACAGTTGCATGGATACACTGATGCTGATTGGGCTGGTAGTATTTCTCATAGACGATCTACCAATGGATATGTGTTCTCTTTTGGGAGTGTTGCAGTCACTTGGAGCAGCAAGAAATAGCCTACAGTTGCCTTGTCGAGCACAGAGGCTGAGTATAGGGGCGCAGCAATGGCTGCATGTGAGGTAGCTTGGTTGCATAAGCAACTTTATGATATGCATCAGCCTACAAATGGGCCAGTTGTCATTTATTGTGAAAACATGAGCAGTATACACTTGGCAAATAACCCAGTCTATCATGCTAGAACAAAGCACATTGAGGTGCATTATCACTATGTGCAGGAGAGGGTTTTACTAGGTCTTATTGATCTAGTTTATGTCAGCACAGAGGATCAGGTAGCTGACATATTTACGAAGGCATTGGGCACAGAGAAGCTGCGCAAGTTCAGGGACTTGCTTGGTGTGCAGGAATTAGAATTGAGCTCGAGGGGGAGTGTTGAGATATCGAGCTCCACTCGTGATATGTCAGGGTGACCGTTGTGCATTTATGTCACCGACTTGTTAGTTGCAGATGCGGTTGGTACACTGCCCATGAATAATAGCTAGATGACAGTTATCCTTATCTACTCTAGTTCATGGTTCAGTTAGTATGCCACCTTAGTTAGTTGAGTTTGGTTTGAAACCCATATATAGGGTTCTTCTATTTCTTTGTACGTGAGTTCTTTTTGGCTTACACAACTAAGAAGAGGAAAACTATTTTCAGCCTCCACCTGTGTGTGTATTCCCCCATTGTGCAAGCAAGAAAGCTACAAGTGAGACTCCTTCCTTCTCTCCCACAAGCTTGGCAAAAGATACAAGGCTACAACAGTTAGCCCCAACACACAACTCTATGCATCAATATGGGAGCCAAATGGTAGTAGGGGGATGAGAGAATGAGGAGGGCTAGCTGATCACAAAGGATTAATGATGAAAAATGGATAATGAAAGTGGAAGGGTAAGCTACCTATATATAGGTAAAAAATAGAGAAAACCCTAAATGTGATCAAACCCTTCAAAAATAGCCAAATGTGCACAAAAAGAGATGCACTAATGTGCCCTCCATCTAAAATGTCGAAAATATATAAAATGACAAACAAAGACAATGCCAGAACTCCTAATGTCCTCATTTGACTGAGACTGAGGCTCACAGGTAAGAGATAACCACACAAGTCACACATGACTAGTAACACCTTAATCATCCAATAAATCTTGTGTAGATTGTCAACAACTATAAATCACTTCTTTCTTAATCACCCAATAAATCTTTATATAGATTTGTAGCAGCTATAGATCACTTTTTTCTTAATAACCAATAAATCTTGATATGGATTGTTAGTATCTATAAATCTTGTTACCCTAATTTTTAGCAACTATAGATCAATTCTTCCTCAATTGCCCAATAAATCTTGCTATAGATTATTAGTAGCTATAAATCTTATTACCCTAAGATTGTTAGAAACTCTAGATTGCTTCTTCCTTAATAACCCAATAAATATTGCTTGGCCCCAAAAACACATTATAAAAAACACAACTCGTAGCCTTTCAAAGATTAGACCAAAGTAGTTAAAACTCAGTAAAATCATAGCTCATAGCCTTTCAAAGATTAGACCAAAGTGGTTTGAACTCACTACACAAGGAACATGATGTGCAAATGGGGAGAGGGAGAGAGACTCTCAAGTGTGTTCTAACATAGATAACATTACTCATATGTCAGCATAAGGCTCTCCAAAACTTCAGATAGAGATTGAAAAAAGAAGGTTGCTTTTGCGATCATGGAGCTAAAACTTTTACTTTGCATTTTGATGTTGCAACTAACTCCTCAATCGGCCAATCAAACGAGCAAGTTTGAGATCGATCCTTTCACACTTATTCTGCATATGAAACCCTCTATTTTTTTGGTGATGAAGTTTGAAATATATTTTGGCATGCACACACACACACACACTCTCTCTCTCTCTCTCTCTCTCTCTCTCTCTCTCTCTCTCTCTCTCTCTCTCTCTCTCTCTCTCTCTCTCTCTCTCTCTCTCTCTCTCTCTCTCTCTCTCTCTCCCTCGCTCCCTCCCTCGCTCTCTCTCTCTCTCTCTCTCTCTCTCTCTCTCTCTCTCTCTCTCTCTCTCTCTCTCTCTCTCTCTCTCTCTCTCTCTCTCTCTCTCTCTCTCTCTCTCTCTCTCTCTCTCTCTCTCTCTCTCTCTCTCTCTCTCTCTCTCTCTCTCTCGTGAGCTTAAGAAAGCCTTACCAATACTTTCAAGACATGCTTTAAAATGTAACCATGGTATGAGCTTTTGCACACCTTGATTATTGGTGGAATATTTAATTTGGATCAACACAAGTGGGGCCTCTCTTTGGTGGGTATCACATTGATGCTAACTAAAATAAATTCATTGGTGACAGACAAAAATAGTGGGTTCCACCCTTGAATGTTTCAATGTTTTATAGCTTGATCTAGATCTTATCTGTGTGTGTGTGTGTGTGTGTGTGTGTGTGTGTGTGTGTGTGTGTGTGTGTGTGTGTGTGTGTGTGTGTGTGTGTGTGTGTGTGTGTGTGTGTGTGTGTGTGTGTGTGTGTGTGTGTGTGTGTGTGTGTGTGTGTGTGTGTGTGTGTGTGTGTGTGTGTGTGTGTGTGTGTGTGTGTGTGTGTGTGTGTGTGTGTGTGTGTGTGTGTGTGTGTGTGCGTGTCAACTTGAGAGAAAGAGATTGCAATATCTCTCAAATGCATTAAGTAGAATGTTCATGTTCCATGCTACATTTTGGAGCTTTGCAAATTTCAAAAATTGGTGTGAAGTGCTAAGAGAACACTAGCACAAAGTATCAAAATAATCTAAGCACTGAGCACCTAGCTTTATCTTATGAGGCCTCCACGCTTAAGTTTGATATTATGAGGCCATGTTGCATGGCAAGTAAACCAAGCACAGCTTGACAAAGTTATGATGTACTTAGGGGGAAATGCAGGGCATGGTCATGATAGAGAGAGAGAGAGCATGTCTATACACAAACTACGTTGATCTTTCTCATTATCAGCAACTCTTCATCTCTTCAGAATTGTTTATTGTTCCTCATGATATCTATAGCATTATCTAGTTCAAGAGGAATGCATCACAAGCCCAACCAAGATATCATCAAACTACATCATCTTCCCCATTGATAGCTACACTATTTAGGCTTTCATCCCTCTCACCTTCCTCATTCCTTACATTTGTTGTGGATGTTCCATTGTCCAAGGGGTTTTAGTAGAAAGGTCGTATTCACCAAGGATCAAAGAGAGAACAAAGTAGAGAATAGGAGATAGAAGAGAAGAAACAGAATAAGCAAGAGATTCAAATGAATCCCAAGAATGCTGGAAATCAAGTTCTCTTCAAGACATGTCCATACATCATGAAATTATCATAAAGCCTTCTACCAAGTCTGCTAAAGCCTTTACACAAGATAAAGACAAAGTTCAATGATTCAGACTCAACATGTATTACATGCAAACTCTAATGTACATCCAAGAAAAAGAGTGCAAACAATCCAAATGTCAATAGGTTTAGATGATTTCTTGGTAGGAGAAGCCCAAGTACTTCTCCTAGGAGTACTATGTATTGATAGAACCTAAGAAGGGAAACAAAATCCATGTATGGGACTCCAAACACACTTCAAGTATGTATATTCTTAATTATTACACCAGTTCTAAGCTAATCATTTGATGGCTAAACTCCAAGACAAATGGTTCTTGGATTATCTAGACAATGTCTACTACTACTCAGAAGCAATCTCCAAGCATTAGATCTCTTGGAGCTCCCTATTATACCCAAAAACACTCATCAAACATTGGCTTCTACTCTATTTCTCAAATGGTAGACTTGATGGTTCCATTGGCTTCAAAAGGGCGAGGGAGGGGGGGGGGGGAGGGGGGGGGGTAAAACCCTAGGATGCCTAATGAGAATTCTCCCGATCGGTCCTTCTCCTTCCATGTTATAGGAGTGTTGTTTGCTACCTCAAAATTGTGATTCCATGCTACACAATTTCAAGAGCCCTTCTTTTTTCTCATGAGATTTTCCAAAACTAGCTAAAAACCAACTTATTTTATGCATGTCACCCTATTCTAGAAGTCTTCTACACATTATTATGATATTTACAAGAAATAATATCCAAAATATCAAAAATAGACTAAAATTATCCAAAAATCCCATATTTTTGAACCATTCATACTATGGACACTAACACTGATGACTAATATGACATTAACTATCTAGATTAATACAAAATCTAGATGATGATGCACTCCAAGGTTTTTCACACTATGCTGGCATAGCGGTAAGATGTTCACCCCTTCTAAACCTGCACATCCTCAGGTATGTGCCAAAGTTCTAGTTGTCACCAAATTCAGAGTCCTCCTCATTGTTTGCAACCATATCCTTTGCTTCTTCATCTTCCATATCTTCCTCACTAGCCCTTGTATCAAGGCCACTATTTCTATCCAATTTTGGCAACTCATTAACAGTAGATTCCCACACCTTGAGTACTTTGATTTTTTTTCCTTGCTACCATAATTCTTATGGATGTCCCATCCACCTCGTTTAATGCATAAGTAGCATTATCAAATATATATCTTACCAGATAAGATTCGAACCATTGTTTGGAGACTTTACGTATGGTTCTATGCTAGTTTTCTAAATTGTTGTCATAAACCAATACCCAATCTCCATCTTGTATGGTTCTTGGCCTCAATCTATGTCTCTTGTCAAATTGTTTCTTGTATTGTATCCCTGCTACCCTTAACTTTGCAATTGTTGCCTCTATGTCTTCTGACTTCCTTTCCAACTATCTAATACATAAGGCCAACAACTTCTCTCAATTTAGCTCCTCTTCCCAAGGTAGCACACTCCATGTGACTATCATCTCTTCTATTAATATGATAGATTTTTTACCATACATCAATTCAACATGCATGTATCTTGTAATAGCACTATGAGCGGTTCTATCAACCCACAAAGCATAAAGGAGCAATTGTGGCCAATCTTTTACCTTATCTCCACATGCTTTTGCCAATGCCTTCACAGTAGGCAAGTGACCTTTCTCACTTTTGCCATTTCCTTCAGGGTTATAAGCTGAAGTTAAAGTAAGATTTATCCCCAACCGTGCAAAGAAATCATGGGCTTCATCCACGTCCAATTCACTCTTATCTTGTGTAATTTTTTTCACACAGCCATACCGACAAAAGATCTCTTCCAAGAGAAAAGTACACACTATATTTGTTATCTTGGTGCATAGAGCTTTTCCTTCCACTTGATTAATCAAGAATTCACGGGCAAGTACAAGATACCTCACTTGCCAAAGACCTATAGGCATCGTGACTAAATCCAGCATCTACTTAAAATGAAGAGACAAGGGATATATGGGCTACAATCCATCTCGATGTCCCACAGATGAAGGCATTTGACGTGTCGTATATGTTTCCACAAAGTGAGCAGCATCCTTATACATGTCCTACCACCAATATCTTTCTTTGATTTTTGCAAAAGTACCCCAAACGCCTCTATGGCCAACCCATAAGCTTTCATGAAGTTCCTACATAACGTTTACTTGTAAAGCTCTATCACCTAGAACTTGCAATGGCATACCTTGTTTCTTCTTAGCATATTTTCACAAGTATCCATCCTTTAAGAAAAACCCATAGGTTTTCTTCTTAATCTTCCTAAACTCCTCATCCAACCACTCTTCTCTCTTTGTTAATGTGCTGAGGTATTGACCAATTCTCAATCACTCTCCCATGTATTTGTCTTTTAGAAACACTTCTACACAAGATACATAGCATCTAAAGTGTTTTCTCTTTGTTTTCCAAGCTTTTATTAGTGTTGTAGCAACTCTTTACGTTGTTCAATACACTATTGCAACACTTGTACTTAACAAACCAACTGTTGTACTTACTACATTTAATGTTGTCCTTGCATTAATGAGAGCTATACATGTAGTTACAATAGCTACTGCCAATTCAATTTCACCAATTAAACATCATTTTCAATAGCAAGAAAGTCATCTTCTTCCTCCTCATCCATCATCCCATCTTCATTCTCATAGGGTGCCTGAGATAACATGTCTACCACACTTGGTTATCTCTTCCTACAATATGCTAAAATTCAGGGTTCAAATATTTGATGTATGCAATCCATTGGAGCATAGCAATGTCTATGGTAGCACAACTAGTAATCATATCTAATATCGGCAGACAATCAATCTCAACAACCAACAAGCACCCATAAAATACTCCTTATAACATTTAAGGGCTGTCATAATTTCCCATAATTGTCTTTTTACCTATGGATACCTTCTATGTCGTTTGATCAATACTTTAACACTAGACCAAATTGCATATCTTTTCCCTTCCTCATCATCTTGTCTGATTGCCCATCCAATCTCGATTGGGATCATATCAATAGTAATAATGATAGGCTTCCCATGTGAATAATGAGCCTTTCTCAATGTAGGAGCAAATTTCAAGAGCCGCTTCAATTTCTTCATTGCTTTATGATGCTTCCTTTCCTAGTGAAACCTCTGACCCTTCCTCAAGAGCTGATATAGAGCATCAGCTACATGTGCAAAGTGAGGGGTCCATATCAAATAGAACACACATGCATCCAAGAATTTGCACACCTCTCAGATACATTCATGCATACATCTTGCATTCTATCAATCCCATCTATTTTCACCAGTAATGGTCTTCTCCCATAGGGTCTGCACATATGCCCAACAATAAAAAGCTCTTCAACTTCAAAGACTGACTTTTTCCTAGAAAGAGTTGAACGCACCTCTTCTACATGCGTCAAAATTATTTCACAATCAACAATAAGGTCTACAACAACAAACTGTCTGCGCCCATGAGTATCCATCTCTTCATTCTTTTCATCCACTACACATTCTTTAATCGGAACATCATCCAATAAGGGCATTGTCAACTGTGGTATAAAATCTGTGAGTACCGTATGCATAGCATTTGTCATGTGTGCCATTGAGTTTGTTGCACCTTGGTAGGAGAGTACACATCCGTACTAACCCCAAGGGAGTCTTCATGGTTGTGATATCCCCGCTCTCAATTGCAAGATGAAACTAATTATACCTTGAGTAAAGATCATCCAAAGAATAGATCGCTCCATATGCAAAAGCCTCTGCAAATTCATCAACCACAGAACCTGCACCCACATTTCTTACGATCACTTTATTAACCAGTTGCATGTCTTGAATAAATCTCAAAGCCACATTCTTTTTTGGCATAGTAAAACAATGTTTTGAGTACGGGACTAAAGAGGACTCCAAGATCTTTATCTGCATATCTTTCCATTTAGCAAATCTATTAGCTTTAGCAAGTAAGCTTTAGACATTGGAATAGGCCTCAAGTTGGTGCACAGATCGGATGTTGTATGCTCACGTAGTGAGCGTCGGAAGGTTCCCAAGAACAAAAGAACTCTACTTTTTACACAAAACTCAAGGTAGAAAGCATGCACGACATGAACAAGAGACCAATTGGGTACAATCTCCCCCCATGCCTTGTGTGAGCACTCCACAAAGCATGTATTTTATGTATTAATCATCTTCAAGCTCAAATAATAGCCCAAATTACAAAATAGCACATTTTTGGCTTTTGAGTTTGCTTTAGTGCCAAATAGAAATAAAGCTAATGGGCGGGTGCCCAAAGAGTTAGGCATACCCAATACAATGTCCAAATACAAATATCATAATCGTGCGCCCATGCGCGTACAAAATAATAAATAGATATCCAATGCCTTAATAAATAGGCGCGACAAAATATAGGTGCCATGCCTAAGGTATGCGCCCATCAAAATATAAGTGATAACTCGAATACACGCTATCCTCCAATGCTTTCCTCCACCACTGCTGCTATCTCTACACATCAACTAAAGCATTCACAATCGTTAGTAAAATAATACAATTAAACCAACAAAAGTGAATACCTAGCAGTCTTCAGCTACATAAATAAATCAATTGGTTAGAAATCAATCCTAACCTTAATTTATCACGAGTGCGCACTCTAAACTCATTAATGTTTATTAATTTAATATGTATTTTGCGGAATCACCCATGTACACACTAAATTAACGAAACACCTGAAAAGGATAGGCGTCCCCATCGACTTCTCGCACAAAGAATCCACTTTGTGTATGAGCCCCAGTAAACAAAGTTTACGGAATCCACCATGTAATATGCCTCCTAGCATCACAAGTTCCAAGATATATGTGGCATAGTAAATATTACCATAGGAGAGACAACATTGGGATCCACGCAACCTATTCCAGTTGGCTAAAATGCAAATGCTTTCCCATGCCTAGCCAATATCTATATAAAGCAGTCTCTTTCAACAGGCAACAGAAACCCTTCTGCACCAACTTTTAGTTCTTGTATTGTTTTAGCTGTAAACCGATTACCTATATCTTTACGATCCCGTAAACTTGGCTGCCTTAACACTTTCTCATACAAATCCTCACTGTCTGGTGGAAGCAGCAAAGCAATTAATTTCACATTTTTGTCAACCATCTTATATTTTGCCTCCATAACTCCTTCAATCCATTGTAATCCTTCCTATTGAGCAAATAATGCGATAATATCGTACATGTCCAAAGAACATATTGACAACACTATTTTCAGCCTCATTTCTACATGTATGGTTGCTAAAATTTCAACCATAGTGTCAATAATGATCATCCCATAAAAGAGGCATTTTCAACTAATAATCCCAATGCTCTCAGTTCTTTAGCAACCTGTTTCATACATATGTGTTTAGCCTTGCACGTAGCTTCCATAGGCTTAAACCTACATGAACTATTTGTTGTAAACTAGAGAATAACCAACAATAAATATATACTTCATTCCATCAGGAGGTGAGTACATCCTCTAAACAACACTACCATGGCCCTGCATTACAATAGTGCTCATCGAAAATTTAATTCTTTGAATTCCCTTGCATTTGGAGGCAAAGGAGACTCTCAAAGTGTATCCCAATTCCTAGGATGATTAACACAAATGGTAAGAAATTGAACTACTTTCCTCCCATCCTTGCTTTTGACTCTTGCATAAGCAAAACCATCATCAAGCACCGTTTTTTCCATATGCACTCCTATAATATAGGGTTGTCCCAAAATCACTGCATATGAGGAACTAGCCTACACAACGAAGTGATGCTCTTCTTGTACATCACCAATCGTCACTTTTACATTAGGACACATAGCATAGAGCTCCCCTGAAGAATTATTTGAAGCTCTCATATGCCAACCATGATCAGTGTCCACAGGCCATGTACCATTCTCATACAATCCATCCTCAATGACATTAATCTCAGACCCTTGGTCAAGCAAAGTAACACAAGGAATTTCACACTCCCCTATTTTTACTCTCATTTCAATGGTAGCCCTTGCCTAGTGATTTCTTGTGTAATGACTCTCCAAGGAATAAGTCATGTATTCTCTTCCCCATATGTTGCATTTTCCTTACTCCGCCATGCATATTGCTATAAGACAATGCATTTTCAGCTACTTTCTTCTATTTTCCATATGCTATCCACTAATTAGCAGCATCCTCCATTAATAAACTAGCACTTACATCATGCTTATATTCAACTCGAATGCCTAACAAACCAGTTTCCTCTTCAAATTGCAACAATGCACTAGTGGTATCACCAAGACATTAACACTTCCTCTTAATTATGTCAATGATTTCATCATGAAATTATTGCTTGGTGATGCCAACCACTTCTGCCAAGGTAAATTCCAACTAACTATTTAAAATCCGTTCTTCAAGTACCTTCTTGAGATTCGTGGCTATCTCAATATCAGATTGTAACTTTCCCGATTGCTTGCCCTTCTTTTTGCCCTCTTGTTTGCTATCTTGCATCTACTCTTATCCAACCTCTTCCATAACATGCTCAAGAGGTGGTTGATTTGTAGCCTTAGGCTAATCTACACTTGTTCTTCTCACTCTCTTAGATGTCCCTACATTATCTTCATCTCTCTTCTGTTTCTCTTCCACAAGTACATCCATATTTTGCACTTTTGCTAAATATGCATATGTTGAATATGCATCTATCGATGATTCCCAACCAGTCAAATGTCTTGCCCTGCATGACACATTTCACTATCAATCGCTTTCTTCTTTTTAGTTGCATGCAAAGCATGTGTCCATATTGCAACCTTCGAACCAACCATCACTTGGCAAGGCATTCTATCCAACTGTAGACCAAAAGTAGCAGCATGTATAGCCAAATAAGCATTTCGAACAGCCAAGTCTTCCAACAAATTTAGCATACCTCCCTCTCCAAAATTCAAAGCAAGAGGCAATCTCGTTTCTTATGCATGGATCTTGGCATCTTTCCAAAAGATAAGTTGTCATGCCAAGGCCTCCTGATAAGCAACACAATCCTTTCTTTCATGCTACAAACTATCACACCAC